>NW_012106030.1:4989857-4991171 GCF_000951045.1 Mandrillus leucophaeus | reverse complement strand
AAAAAAAAAAAAAAAGAAAGAAAGAAAGAAAGAAAAAGAAAATGTTTGAAACAAATGAAAGTGAAAACATGACATATCAAACAACTCTATAAGTTTGCATTGCTGCCATAGCAAATTGCCCAGAAAAATTTGACAAGAAAGAAAAAGAATAAAAACCATTCAGATTGAAAAAAAAAAATAAGTAAAACTATCTTAATTTGCAGATGGCATGATATTGTATGTAGAAATCCTAAGGGATTTACTAAAACAAACTGTTGAACTAATAAATGAATTCAGCAAATGTTCAGGATATGAGTACATACAAAAATTAATTGCATTTCTACAGATAACAATGAACAATCCAAAAATAAAATTTTAAAAATAATTGTGTTTACAAGAGCACAACAAATAGTGAAATAGTTAAGAAATAAAATTTACTAAAGAAGTGTAAGGCTTATATAATGACAGCCAGTAAATATCATTAAAATAATTTTAATAAAAGAAAGAAATGGAAACACATTGCATGCTCATAGACTGGCAGAGTTATTATTTCTAAAATGACGGACTCCTCAAACTTATTTACAGGTTCAATGCAATCTCTACCAAAATCCCAGCTGGGCTTTTCAAAAAAATAAAATAAACTGACAACCTGATGCTAAAATGTACATGGAAAGACAAGAAACCCCAAAATAGCTAAACTATCCTTTTTGAAAAAAAAAGTTGGAAGATTCACACTTCTTGATTTCAAAACTTACTACATAGCTACAGTAATCAATACAATGTAGTACTGACATATGGTTAGATATACAGAACAATGGAATAAAATTGAAAGGTCAAAAATAATTCATTTGTTACAAGAATGACAGAAGAATCCAAGGGAGAAAGAATAGTCTTCTGAACAAATGATGCTGAAATACCTGGATATCCACATGTAAAAACACAGAAATTGGGGCTGGATGTGGTGGCTCACACCTGTACCCCCAGCACTTTGGGAGGCTGAGCCTAGTGGATTGCTTGAGTCCAGGAGTTTGAGACCAGCCTGGGTAACATGGGGAAACTCTGTCTATACAGAAAAATACACAAATTAGCCAGGCATGGTGGCACACACCTGTAGTCCCAGCTACTCGGGAGGCTGAGGTAGGAAAATCACCTAACTTCAGGAAGTAGAGTCTGCAGTGAGCTATGGTTGTGCCACTGCACACCAGCCTGGGTGACAAAATGAGACCCTGTCTCAAAAAAAAAAAAAAGAAAAAGAAAGAAATTGGACTCATGCTCCACATTGTATATATAAATTAACTCAAATTGGATCATATACCAAAATTAAAGACATAAAAA
>NW_012106030.1:4987918-4989807 GCF_000951045.1 Mandrillus leucophaeus | reverse complement strand
CCAGCATGGTCTCGATCTCCTGCCCTCGTGATCTGCCCATCTCGGCCTCCCAAAGTGCTGGGATTACAGGCTTGAGCCACTGCGCCCAGCCTAGGCAAAGCTTTTAAATCAGCTATTGTAAGTTCACAAAATGAAAGAAAGAAAAAGGAAAGGGAGGGAAGGAAGGGAGGCAGGGAGGGAGGGAGAGAGGGAGGGAGGGAGGATTAAAGGTAATCATAAGAAAAACCTCTTACCAAATAAAGGATATCAGTAAAGAGATATACATTTTAAAACAATAAAAATTCTGAAATAAAAAATTCACTTCAGGGTTCAACAGCAGATTTGAACTGGCAGAATATTAAATAATTTATTTTTAATGAAGGTAAATCAACTGGGATTATTCAGTCTGAGGAGCAGAAAAACAAAATAATGAAGAAAAATAAATAGAACCTCGGAGACGCATGTGATACCATCAAGTGTACCAATAAAATTGACCCTTGAACAACATGGGAGTTGGGGCACTGATCCTTCCAACACAGTAAAAAATCTGTGCGTAATTTTTAACTCCCACAAAATTTGACTTGTAATAGCTTACTGTTGACTGGAAACCTTACCAATAAACATAAACAGCCAATTAACACATATTTTGTTTGTTATGTATATTATATACTATATTCTTACAATTAAGTAAGCTAAAGAAAATGCTATTGAGAATTATAAGGAAGGGAAATATATTTATTGTTCATTATATAGAAGTAGATCATCATAAAGGTCTTCATCCTCATCATCTTTACATTGGATAGGCTGAGGAAAAGAAGGAAGGGAAAATAGAAAATAACTTTTAAAAATAGTAATAAAAACAGTAAGGGAATTACAGTGGTAAGTTAGAAAATATCTATTTAGCAGAAAGAAGGTAGTAATGTATAAAAATATAATTTGCATGACAATAATGCCAGAAAGAATGGAAAGGAAATGATTTTATATTGTTGCAAAGTTGGTCTTGCTGTCTCAGGGGAGGCAAAGGCAGAAGAAAATCCATATCTAAGTAGACCTGTGCAGTTCAAACCCATGTTGTTCAAGGGTCAATGGCATGTGCAAAATGGGATTCCCATAAGGAGTGGAGAGAAAGGAGCAGAGAATATTTGATGAAATAAAAACCAAAAACTACAAAATTTGAAAAACATTGCACGTTCAAAAAGTTAAATAAAATCTAAGCAAGATAAACTCAAAGAAATCTATACCTAGACTCATTATATAAGCTAAGCTCTTAAAGGCTGAAGAAAAAAGAGAAATATTGGAAGTAGAAAGAAAAAAGACAAAGTGACTCATCAGATATAAAGGAATCTCAATAAGAGTCTTAGAAACCGTGGAGGCCAGAAGGCAATGGGGTGGTATATTCAAAGTCCTAAAAGAAAAACACCATCAGCAACAAATGCTATATCCAGAATAAATAGTCTTCAAAACTGAGGGAGGAATCAAGACATCCCCAGATAAACAAAAACGGAGACAATTTGCCCCTCTCAGACGGCCCTATAAGAAATACTAAAGGGAGTCCAACAGGTTGAAATGAAATGACATTGAAGAGTACCTCAAATCTACACAAAGAAATAAAGAGGACCAGTAAAGGTAGCTGCATAGGTTTATATAATGTTAAATAAACTGGGTGATTTCAAATATTTGTGGAAATTAACACATTCCGAAAAAATCAAGGAACTAAGAAGATATCACAAGACATTAGAAAATATTTGAAACAGCCGGGTGCGGTGGCTCATGCCTGTAACCCCAGCACTTTGGGAGGCAGAGGCGGGCGGATCACGAAGTCAGGAGATCGAGACCATCCTGGCTAACACAGTGAAACCCCATCTCTACTAAAAAACACAATAAAACTAGCCGGGTGAGGTGGCAGGCGC
>NW_012106030.1:4942970-4986738 GCF_000951045.1 Mandrillus leucophaeus | reverse complement strand
AACATGGGGAAACTCTGTCTATACAGAAAAATACACAAATTAGCCAGGCATGGTGGCACACACCTGTAGTCCCAGCTACTCGGGAGGCTGAGGTAGGAAAATCACCTAACTTCAGGAAGTAGAGTCTGCAGTGAGCTATGGTTGTGCCACTGCACACCAGCCTGGGTGACAAAATGAGACCCTGTCTCAAAAAAAAAAAAAAGAAAAAGAAAGAAATTGGACTCATGCTCCACATTGTATATATAAATTAACTCAAATTGGATCATATACCAAAATTAAAGACATAAAAATATGCAATTCTTAGAAGAAAATATAGGAATACATTATTGAATAGGCATTGCTAGACTTAAATAGGCCATCTAAAGCACATGCTACAAAAGAAAGAGTTAGATAAATTAAAGTTTATCCAGATTAAAAACTTTTACACAACAAAGGACACCATTAAGAAAGCAAGAATGGGAGGAAATATTTAAAAATCACGTATCTTATAAGAAACTTATGTCCAGTGTGTGTGTGTGTGTGTGTGTGTGTGTGTGTGTATAAAAAAACTCTTACAACACAATAAAAATAACCTAATTAATAAAAGAGCAAAGAATTTGAATAGACATGATCCAAGTATGTATGTACAAATATACACATATAGTCAATAAACACATGAAAAGATACACAACAGTTACATTCATTAGAAAAATACACATCAAGACCACACGAGATAATCTCTTCAAACTCACTAAGAAGACTAAAGTTAAAAAAAGACAGATAAAAATATTAAATAAGTGTTGGCAAGGATATGGAGAAATTGGAACGCTTGTGCATTGCTAGTGGGATTGTAAAACCGTGTAGCTCCTTGGAAAACTGGTTGTTCCTGAAAATGTTAAATATTATGATGCTATGTGAGCCAGCAGCTCCACTGCAGGTTATTTATAAAAGAGCATTGAATACATACATCCACACAGAAAATCTGTACATGAATGTCCATAGCAGCATTATTCATAATAGCCAAAAAAGGAGAAACAGCTAAATTTCCATCAACTGAAGAACAGGAAAACAAAATGTGTTATACTCTTCAATGAAATGATGTTATTCAGCCATAAAAAGGAATGAAGGAAGTAAACCAGGGATGGACCTTGAAAATATTATGCCAAGTGAAAAAGCCAGACACAAAAGTACCACATATTGTATGATGTCATGTGTACAATATGCCCAAAACAGGCAGGCAAATACATAGAGGAAGAAAGTAGATTAGTGTTTGCCAGACTGGGGGAAGGAGGAAGTGGGCAGTGACTGTTAACAGGCACAGGATTCCGTGTTGGGGTGATGAAAATGTTTAACGTTAGACAGTGGCGATTGTAAAACTGAATGTACTGTGGAGCATGGAATTGTATGCTTTAACAGTGTGAATTTTATGGGTATGTGAATTACGTCTCAATCGAGCTATTTTAAAAAACTCAATTGGAGATCACTTTTTTA
Source organism: Mandrillus leucophaeus (assembly GCF_000951045.1). Classification (NCBI taxonomy): domain Eukaryota; kingdom Metazoa; phylum Chordata; class Mammalia; order Primates; family Cercopithecidae; genus Mandrillus; species Mandrillus leucophaeus. Next base: position 4,985,268 of record NW_012106030.1, on the reverse strand, counting down.
AAAAGAACATTATACTCAATTATGACTGTTTATGTCATCGTTGTGTGTATTGGATGTCTTCTTTCTTGCTCTTCTAGAAATCCCCTCTCCATTTCTACCATTCCGTGTTCCAGGAGGCTGAATTATAGGGACTGCATCAGTGACTCCCTTGCCTTCTGTTTAGTTCATCAATGGTAGGCTCTGGCAGGAGATGGCAGAAAAGAAAGAGAATGAGGCCAAGGGGTTATTATCCTCATTCCTTCCTGCTGGGTCTCTGTGATTGTCCTGTCTCTTTCCCAAATGCCATAGCCAGGCCAAAGGCTCTATCTCCAGGCACACTTTCCCAGTCCTGATAACTGTTTCCTCCTTTTGCCCTTCAGGTTTATGGCTAAGAAAGTTTTCTAATCCTAGCTTCAGGAAACTGAATGTACCTTAGTGATGACAATAAAACTGCACATACATTTTAAGTAGCGCTTTTGTTGAATTACCCAATTTCACCTGTCTCTTGCCAGTCCCTTATAAATATACTGTTTGATTTTAATTTTGTCATCTGGTTATATGCTTTCATTTTGATTTCTTCACTTTTTACATTTTTTCTATTTTGCTTTTGGATCTCTTTCAGTTTTTTTTTTTCAGCAGAGACGTGCTCTTTTTAGTTCTACTTGAGATTAGCACTTAAAGATTTCCCACCATTCTTAAAGAATTATATCGAAGTACCAAAACCTGTAACAAAATAATTATATATCCCCTTTTCTTTCAGATAAGGGATTTGGCCTTTTTCTTATCTCTCTCTTTCTCTGTTTTAGCTAATTTAATCTGAGATTCTTCATTTAAAATAGGTGGTTAATATTTAAAACACTATGATATAAAAATATTTCATTTGCCCATTTATATTGAGTGTCATGGTTATTTATTATTGTTCCTTCTTTAAACTCTTTGTTGCATCATGTCGCAACTCTGTTACATCATGATGATGTAGCAGCAGCATCTGAATGCATCGCATAGCTAGGTCATTTACATCAGGGCTTGCTTAGGCGCCTTCAGGTCAAAGAGAATGGGGACATACATAATTTATCTTAGATCAAAAAACAAATTTGGGATTTTGATTTTCTTAATGAGCATAGTTAGCAGTGCAAAAAGAAGGAAATGAGAGGAAAGTGCTATGCAAGGAAACCTTTTGGATATGAGACTTATTATAGGGTGACCAGATTTGGTAGATAATTGGGGTAAGTCCAGCAACTTAAATAGAACCTTTAGACCAGGCTCAGTGGCTCACACCTGTAATCCCAGCACTGTGAGAGGCTGAGAAGGGAGGATCATTTGAGCCCAGGAGTTCAAGACCAGCCTGGGCAACATAGTGAGACCCTGTCTCTACAAAAAATATAACAATAGGCCAGGCGCAGTGGCTCAAGCCTGTAATCCCAGCACTTTGGGAGGCCGAGGCGGGCGGATCACGAGGTCAGGAGATCCTGTCTCTTATACACATCTAGATGTGTATAATAAACAACCTTTAGTTACAGTGTCATATGATGTTTTTAAGGGCAAGGGGCCATTTTATCCTACATCATGATTCAATGACTTCACTATTATATATTTTTGTTTAATCATTTCCTTATAACTTCATTTCATGCACATCATTGGCTGTGAGCATTTTGGTTTACTCTTTATAAACATGGCACTTAATTGGGAACACATACAGGACTCAATCAAAGCCTGCTGTCTCTGAAGAAGTATAAATATATCTATATTTCGAGATCCAACATTATTCTCTACAGCAAAATTTTCATGAAGCTATCTTTTTAACTTAAAATTTTAAGTGATGTGGTCTTTTATGTTTCTTGTAGAGCTATTTTTTATCATTTATGGTATTTCTTGAGATATTCCTTCTGAATTGCTGGTTGAATTCTGCATTATTATTTCTTTTCTATGCAGTTGTCTTATCTCCTCAAACTCATTTAAGCTTTTCTGAGAGCACAGATCTTTTCATTTATATTTCATATACATCCCATACCTAACAGTTTAATGCTGGAAACACAGAGCTGTTCAATAAATATTTCTTAATTTGATTTATTACAGCCCTTATTAATTCGGTCTGCTAAGTCTGGTAGTGCATTCCCTTCTGTTTGGTATAAAGCAGAGAGCACTTGATATACTTTGAAATGCAGTCCAGAGTTAATAATCTCTGAGAAACCTGATATGCTTTTACACTGCCCAGATCTCTTGTTAGAAAACTCCAGAGACTTTAAGCATTGACTTTTCTTAATCTGTTACCTCATTTGGTGTACATTCATATCTACAGCAACATCGTAAGGTGAACAAGGGCTCCACAAATCTTTGGATTTGTTTTAAATTGGCATTTAATATATATATTTTTTCTTTCTAAAAGCATTTGGGGAGAGTTCAGCTGCCAGGTCCCTTGAGCAAAATGGTTTTCTTGACACTGCTTCTGTGTTGTCTCACAACCATATATCTGGCCCTGCAACTTGAAAACAGGAAAAGGAGGGGGAGGGAGAGAAACCTTCTGTTCACTCCCAGTGGCAATCCATTGGGACTCTAAGTGCTTGAATATTTTTAATTCACTAGGAGGCTTCAAGCTATTATGGAGGAAAAAAATATGCAGAAATTATAAAATATTAAGGCAATTCCGTATAAATCATAATAACGTTCTAAATGGCAGAAGCTTATATCACATTCCTTTTGGTAAAGGCTTAATTGTATAAATAGCTCTGTCGAATCATTTCAACTGATCTTGCCCCCAATCTAAGGCTGTATCTACACAATTCATGTAAAAATCACTGAAGGATATTATCATCATGATATGTGTAAATATCCAGATGTTTGGCAGCAAGTAAAACAAACATCCAGGTGATTGGCTGAATTTTTGTTTTAATATTTTTTCCAAGTCCTAACAAAGATACTAGGAATGCAAGCATGTTAGTGACGAGGTAGTTTCATATTGAGTAATCTTATATTAACTACAGCATTATATTTGTTACAAAAAGAAGTTAAGCTATTTCCCCAAATATTTTTGCTACAGGTCTCTTTCTGCCCCAGCATGGAGGCTGTACTAGAAAGACAGTCTGATATAAAGAAGGGTGAAGAGGTGTTTCTTCAATAATTGCTGCACATGTACTTGTGCTGAGGTGACATCCTATAGATGCTACGTTGATAAATGCTATAGGAAGGCACCTGGACACCCAGAGATAAGACGAGTGAATGGATATGAATTCCAAATGGTAGCAATCCCTGAGGTCATTGTGCTGGAAGTCCTTTTAAATGATTGAATGATTAATGGATATGGCAATCCTAGGAACCACAAAAAGTTAATTTAAAAGACATTTTTTGTTTAGAAAGACTTCTTCACTTTTATGAGCATTACATTTTCTATTACTTTTTATGTGTAGTATAGCCTGCTGACTTTTACAATAATTGCAAGTATTAATTGATGACATTGATAGGACAGTCATAAAATCTAGTGACAACAGTCATTCCTGACTCTGGATGTTATTCATACCACGAGATTTCTCTGGCTTGTCACTATTCTTTCTCCACCTCAAACTGTTATTTTCCACTGACCTTTACCCAGTCTGACCCATTGTTTCACAGTTGTCACTAAAAAGGTCCTCATTTAGTTTGATTATTTAGAGAATTGTGGCAGGTAGCTGTGAAATAACAAAAGAATGGATACCATTGATCACAGTAAATTTTTTTTTCTCTCTGTTTTTCAGCCACATGATAAAAACAGGATGCTTCACTCTCAGGGACCAGTGACTGGCATAACTTATCAAAGCTGCCTTTTCCCTTTCCTCTGACTTTCCCCTTTGTTTCCTTGAGGGATGTAGAAATGACATCAAACTGTTCAAAATAGTGCTGCTCTATTATAGATGACCAAAGAGTTATTTGCTTTATTTTGAAGAAAAAATAATAGCTCTAACCTTTTGTTTTGTACAGAAAACAGACAAACAGGATATATATATTTTTTTTTTTATCATCTCCAGGTTTTATCTCACTTTTCCTGCTCTTTTGAAACAAAAGAAGTCAATTTTAAAAAGCAAATCACAAATAAAGTTTAAAAAGAGAACTGCATTACACTTTTCTCTAGAAATGTTCCAATGACATCTTACACACTGTAACCACAGATCTCATCATCCTAATAAGTGATTGTGGATGCAAATCATAACTATTTTAAGGATATAGGAAAAGAAAATGGGAAAACCTCATGCTTATAAATAAAGTGACTGTCTTTCAAAGATAAACATTCATATTTAACTGTAAGTTCAATTTGCACCATGTCAAGTCTTTACTTTGCCCCTTTTTAGACTCTCTTTCAGCTTCTCTAGGCAATTGGGTCTAGATCTAGTTATATCTAGATAATTTATTTGTATTTTAGCAGAAAATTTGTATTTTAGTAGCTGTGTAATAATTGCCCGATTTGAAGCCTGCCTAAGCCACATCACCAAAATGGGACAATGTGCTGTATCAGAAGAGGCATTTAGTCATTTCCTGGACAAACTGTTAATCCTACTTTAGGAGTCTCATCCTAAGCAATTCTCAAACATTTCCCTACTTCCTCTGATTCCATGCATATGGGTTTAAGTGTGGTATCTTTCTCTAGAGCAGTGTTCTCCAATAGAAATTTTTACAATGATGCAATTTTAAAATATTCACACTGTTCAGTATGGTAGTCTCTAACCTGTTATGACTATTGGGCACTTGAACCATGGCTAATGCACTTAAGAAATGGAATATTTAATTCTACGTAAGTTAATTAATTTAAATTTGAATTTGTATAGCTTCAAGTGGGTAGTGACTGTCATAGTGGATAGTAGAGGTTCAGAATACCTTAAGATGAACTTTCTGGTTTTGGATTTCTTCATGTATATTAAAATAACCAGCAACATTTCTGATCCTTTATTTTCTTAAATGCGAAACATGAAAATCTCTCTTCAAATTGTGATGATGGCCAGGCACGGTGGCTCAAGCCTGTAGTCCCAGCACTTTGGGAAGCCGAGGTGGGCGGATCATGAGGTCAGGAGATCGAGACCATCTGGCTAACACGGTGAAACCCTGTATTTACTAAAAAACACAAAAAAATTACCCAGGCATGGTGGCGGGCGCCTGCAGTCCCAGCTACTCAGCTACTTGGGAGGCTGAGGCTGGAGAATGGCTTGAACTCAGGAGGCGGAGCTTGCAGTGAGCTGAGATCGCACCGCTGCACTTCAGCCTGGGCAACAGAGTGAGACTGCATCTCAAAAAAAAAAAAAAAAAAAGTGTGATGACAAGAGTATTTAATAGTTTTTGATAATGACATGAAAAATCTAATTTGGGGCATTTTGACCCAAAGTTTCAAAGGCTATCTGCAGAGATATTATACTCCAATTATTTTAGTTTTCAAAAGTATAAACCATGTGCAGTGTTATAATAAGATATTGGCAAACATGATAATGTTTCAAAGGGTTATATTTATGAGTTCTCAAACACCAGTCAATAAACGCACTTATTTCTATGTCAACAAGTTTCCATAGGGAGTAAAATCCCTTAATGTTACTTACATAAGAAGATGCTTGATAAAAAGTTTCAGGTGAGCATGTTCTCACTCATAGGTGGGAACTGAACAATGAAATCACTTGGACTTGGGAAGGGGAACATCACACACCGGGGCCTATTATGGGGAGGGGGGAGCGGGGAGGGATTGCATTGGGAGTTATACCTGATGTAAATGACGAGTTGATGGGTGCAGCACACCAACATGGCACAAGTATACATATGTAACAAACCTGCACATTATGCACGTGTACCCTAGAACTTAAAGTATAATTATATATATATATATATATAGAAAAAGAAAGTTTCAGGTGAGGCACATTTTAAAGGCAGTGCTAGCTCAAGACTGAAAAAATTTGTTTTTGAATACTGACATGAATGACTTGGATGTTCTGAAACTCCTCATGCACACGGAGGGGATAAACGAATTTGGAGCTGATGATTGAGTATTTTTGAGGACATTTTCTTAGGAGAGAGGTATTTTAAATTTCTTCCAACCCAAAGTGGACAAAAGAAAATATCTGCCTTTTATCTCTTATTTAGGAGTAAAGGGCTTTAAGGAAACCACCAGCGTGTCCCCTGTATCCTCTGATCCTCTGCAGTGTCTCCCAGCCAAAGGAATGTATGGAGGACTGGTAACTGAGTCCCACTAGAGATATACAAAGGGTTGGTAGAGAGAAAGCAGAGGCTTGTGAAGTAACTATACTCTCAGAGACTGCTGAAGTGAAGGTCATATGTTTCTCTCCATACGAATCCAAGGGTCCAAGAGGACCACCAGGCTGAGAGGGATGCTAAGAGTGCTAGGAGTGTCATTGGATTCCTAGGACATTTACATCTTCAAGGGTACTAGACTTGAACACCTCTCAGATGGGTGGAAGCGAGGTAAGGAGGGAACACACAGAAGTCTCCAAAGATTTCACAAATCCCACGGACTAAGTGAGTTTAAACACCTGCCAACCCCAGTGGTGAGCAGTGACACCAGCTCAGGGGAAGCTTTGTTAAGATATTGGCTTTCCTGCCATCTACTTCCCTGCGTCCCAACCCAAGGGGGTCAAAATTGCAGACACCAGTTGGAGGAGAGAAAACTCTGGGGCTGGGGCAAGAAGGAAGTCACCCACAAGTTTTTCTCTGGTGGCAGTCTTCCCCATCTGCGGAGGCCTGAGCTGGGGACAGCAGAAATACCGTCATACCAGATGGAGTTTGCAGTTCTCATTGTTATAACGGATGTGATATTTTATTCCTGCAGTGTTATTTTGTGGCTGAAAGCATCCAGTAGGGTTTTAGGACCTCTGCAAATGTTCATGTAAGAAAAATCTAAGATCTAGGCTCTTGAATAAAATTAAAAGGTAACCAGTAACAAAACCAAAATAGCCTCAGGGTTATACTCCAAACGTTATGTCAGTTCAATGTCCTTTTGACTATATTATGGCTGAGAAGCACAAAAAAGAAAGGCAATTGAGACTATGTAAATAAAACAACATTGCCTTTCCTCACTTCTATGAGTAATAGATTGTCAGTTTGATTAGCCTAAAATATTTTCATCATACCTGTTAAAAATTGACATCTAAAAGTTACAACAAATCCTAAGATGAAGTATTTACCATGACAACACTTAAATAGTTTTTTGACCCAATGCATTTTTGGGAAAATTATAGGAAGTTAAAGGTGTTTTTCTCTTTGTCCATACCAACAAAACATTTAAAACATAGATTTCAGAATTTAAACATGGGGACTGATTTTTCTATCTTAAACCTAATATCTAATACCGTTTGGGAATACTTTAAAAACTCAATAATATCTGTTCGGCGAATACATTATTAACATTAAAGATTCAAATGAGTTATTACTGCATGTATATTTCCCTATTCTTATTCATTAATCCAATAGCATATATTAACATTTATAGTATCCTATGTGAAAAACTGTGTTTTAAAGCTAAGTTTTAATGTGTTATGCTAAACATATCCTGGTATCTCCCCAATGGAAAATGAGAAAAATACCCATGTATATTGGATTGTCTGCCTCAGACAGGAAGTATGCCTCTGACAAATGCAAATTGGGTCCTGAACCTTGGGTAAAGGATGCAGATCTCTTTAAATGTAAATCATTTGCTCCGATTTAATGGGCTTTATTTAGTAGCTGGTTGAAGAATCACCAAGCTTGAATGGGCCTTAAAACTTATTTAGTCCAACTTACACATTGTAAAGATTATTGAACTTAATACATTTTTATTAAATTGAACTAAATTGAATAAGAGAACAGACTGAGAGTTTAAATGGCTTTTCTAAGCTCACAGTACTCACAGACAGACCAGGGGCTAAAACGCAGGCCTTGTAGCTTTGTATCCTGGAAGACTTTGTTTCCTTAGCAATAATTGTCTTTCAAACTTGTGTCTAATATATAGATCTGTCAACTTTTGTATCCAGTTAAAAGATATACTCAGACCACTGTCCACTGGAATTAATTCTACAGCAACAGTCTACTAAAATTGTTGAAAATGTGGAACTGAACAACGATAGTTATAGTAGATATTATAGTTAAATATTCCCTTCCAAATTCTTGAAAAGGCAATATTTAAAATATCCTGTGAAACAAACTGCTATACTGAGCTGCTGTGTTTAACCTTCAGCTTTTCATTTTTGTTCTTTACTCATGAGCTGAGTAAGAGTTGACAGCTGCCAGTCATATAAGAGTCATTTAAGTTACTGCAGGTAATGAAGTATATACATATATAGGCCATTAGCTGTCTTGATTAGCTGCTGATGAAATGTTTTGACGAGTAACTTCCTTCAGAAGGACGGGGTTAGTTAGAAACTAATGTGTTGATGAAATAGTTTCTTAAGAACCTAGTTAGCCTTAAAGAAAGCCAGAATCAGTGGTGTTTTTTTTCCTTCTTAAAATGTTCACCTCATCTCACAAATACAGTGGGAATATGAGTAGTCTTCTGATTTCTTTTCTTCTGATTCTGTCCTCTCTTGTTTCTTATTATTGAAACATTTTTCCTAATTTTAGAGCATTTTAATTTTAAGCCAAATAACAAATAAAAGGTCTATTTCTCTTACTCCTAAATTTTGCTGAGTCCCAGTTATTTCCTATTATCATATTCCCTGACTGAACTACTGAGGGCAGCTCCAGAGGAAGAAGCGTAAGATTCCAGAACACTTCATTTCAACATCATTTCAACAGTGAAGATAGATTTCTTTTTGCTTTTGTGGATGCCATTGCTGTGATAAATTTTTTGGAAACATCTATAGACTCTCTCTGCCATGGGCAGGGATTTCATCTCTTCGCAATTCCCAATCAAACATATGTTTGGCTCTCAGATTATAGAAAAAAGTAATAAGAGTAACTTTACACTGAAAGTCTAGATTGAAGCCATTCATTGTTTTGGGAGGTATCCTTCTGATCATAAGTTCATAAATTCATCTGTATCCAAGAGCTGAAGATCACTGGAACACAATACCATCATGTACTTCTTATTTAATCACTGACACTAGTTTCTAGACTTTATCACACATCCTTCAGGTTAAGGAATCGTTTAACTCTCTAAAGATGGACTATATTTTATTAAGAGGACCAATAAGATATCAAACATTTTTATAGCCTAAGTTAAGAGAATTTTTCTGCATAACAATACAGAAAACAATATATTTCAAGTTTTATATGATGATTCCAGTTTCAAGGACCTGGTCTTGTTTTCTGTACTTATAAATAATTCTACAAATCAAAAAAATAAAGTCCTTTGCCATACCCAAAGTGTATTTTTTTTAATTCTGGGAAATTTACCACTGTAGTCAGACTATATTCAAGATAAGTGTTTATTTTCCTTTTAATACTCAACCCTCTCAGCAAATGGCCAGCAAAATTTTCTTCATATTACATGTTAAACAATTAGAAATCTCACAAGATGGAGAAATCTGTATTCTCAGATGTTTCTGTCTGCCCGCGGGGAAAAAATATATATTCCCAGTGCTAATTTAATGGAGATTTTATTTTTTTTCCTTTTTTTTGAGACAGAGTCTCTCTCTGTCACCCAGGCTAGAGTGTAATGGCCTGATCTTGGTTCACTGCAACCTCCACCTCCCAGGTTCAACTGATTCTCCTGCCTCAGCCTCCCAGGTAGCTGGGATAACAGGCATGCGCAACCAAGTCTGGCTAATTTTTGCATTTTTAGTAGAGACGGGGTTTCACCATGTTGGCCAGGCTGGTCTCAAACCCCTGACCTCAGGTGATCCGCCTGCCTCAGCCTCCCAAAGTGCTAGGATTATAAGCGTGAGCCACGCGCCTGACCTCAACAGAGATTTTCTGACATACATTTTTTTGATAGTCCTTTTGCCTAGATGTTGAATTGAACATACTTTATTACTTTAAAAATGGATTTTGCTCTTATATTCTCATGCCTTGGTTGCTACAGTGGATTTGAGCACAATAACTGTTTTTTATGCCCATTCACTCTAGTTCTACATTGCATTAGTACCATGTAACTCTCCTCTCTGACTGTCTTTCATCAAGGGCAGCCAGAGAGCTGCCAACTATATCTACACAGATTATACAATTGCATAGACTGTAATGTGAATTCTCTACAATGTAATGCCAATATAATATGAGCTGGAGTGATGGTGTGCCCAACCATTGCAACAACACTGCAAGGAAAACCCCCAAAGTACAATCAGGCTGCTCAGATCCATCTCCTCCAACTCGCCATATTTGAAGAAAAATCCTCTACCTCATTTTCTCTGTTATCCATACAAAAAATTCACTCCTTAACCAATATTATCTCAGAGGGAAATATTCTGGTTTCCAGTAGACACAGATGAATTAATGGTTAACACCCTTCTGTTAGCCAAAAGTAACCTTTAGTTAGTAGAACTTTAAAAGCATGCATAGTGTTGAATCTGAGGTAACATGAGGAACATGTTTGCGATCAGAAGGTCTTTGAAGGCTATCTCCTGACATTCTTAGTGCTCTGGCTTCAGCATTCTCACGCCAATAAAGGAATAAAATCACTCCAGGAGAAATCATTGACTTTACAAGAAATGTGTTGAGTAGTTCTGACAATCATATATACTAGATTTAGAAAAATCTTTCTACTTTATATTTCCCTAAAGTTTTGACCTGCTGTTACATTTGAAAAATATTCAATGATTATAGGTAACATTTTTAATTTTGTACAATAAACATTTGCTAGGTTCTCAATGTGTGCTATATTACAAGAATTCCTAATGCTAGTAAGATAAAATCCCTGCTCTTGAGGAGCATATGTCTAACTGGAAAGTTGGAAATAACTCAGAAGCTACCACAGAGCCATGGTGTAGAATGGAAGCACAGGGTTTTGCAGCTATTCCAGACAATGAAGGAAATTTTTGCAAAGAGTTAGGGAAGAAAGAATCTCATGGAATGAGGATGAGTTATTACATGACAATAAAAAATGGAAGGGAATATTTCAGACACTCAGAATATTAAGATCAAAGGCAAGGAGATATAAAACATCCCTGAATGAGAGAAACTCACATGGGTTTTGTTTTTGCCAAAACATAAAATATGAGTCAAGGAGGAGCAGGTAATGGAAGCCAAGACAATCGTGGTGGCCACAAGTCAGTAGGTCGACTGACTTTGAAGTAGAAGAGTTCGAGACCAACTTCACATTTCACACAAGTCACATTCTAAGAGCTGTTGGTATTGGAAAAGGAGAAAAACAAAGTTGGGGAAACCAGTCATCAGTTTATTTTAGCAATTCAAGGGAGAGGTGATGATGAATTGAGGACGTGGAAGCAGGAGAGAGAGAGGAAAGGAAAGAACATGATAATAATAATTATTAGGGAGATGATTCAACAAGAGTTACTTGAATTTGTGTGCTCAGGGAAAGAGGATCTACGTAAGTTGATTAATGAAACTGAGATGGAAAACTCAAGAGTGGTAACAATGGTAGAGACGGGGACAGATAGGGACTAGAAACTCAGTTCCGGAAATGTTGACTTTCTGTCATTCTTACTTCAAAGTCTGGAGCTCAGGGGATAAGGAAGGATTAAAAATCTTTTAAAACAATGGGAAGTCATTTGGGAATGAATAATAATTAAAACCCTGAGATTAGATAAAATCCTAAGGATTCATTTATAGAATAAGAAGATGGGAGACGAACTGGAGGATAATCAGCGTATCTATTCAGAGAGGCTAAAAAGTCAGGAAAATCGGTAAAGAAAAGCGTGAGCCTAACGAAATGTAAGTTCTGAGAAGAAGATGACGCTATAAAAGCACACCCAAGATGCCTGATGACATAGTGTTGATATACTTGAGGGCTTTATTCGGTAAAATAATGAGGTTTTGAGTACTACCCAAAAACCTGGTCATAGGTCCAACCATTGGTTGGAGGGATCTTACTCGTATCTCATTTTAATCTTTTCAACAAGTCAGAATTAGATGTCACACAGTTTACAGCAGAAAAAAAAATACTGAAGCTCATGGAAGTAAGGGATTTGCTTGAGGTCTCAAAAATAATAGACTTATGAAACTGAGTTTTGAATTTTGGTCTTTGTAACCGAAATCCAGGTTTTTAACCAATAAAGTGTTTGGCTGACTCTCCTGGTTTATACTAACTTAGCTTCCATCTCATGAAACAATAATCGGTTTGGACGTGTGTAATACTAATCATCTGCTGAGTAATCTCCTAAATTCCTTTGATTAGAGTTTAGAAAATGTCTCTGCTGCCATAAACAATTCTGTGGCTATGTGGCACAGTATCACAAGCCACTTATTTTCTTTGACTTGACCTTGGCTCTCTGCCTTTGTTTAAACAGAGCACAGATGAGAGAAGCACTGTCACCCTTGAGAAAGTTCTGTGTGACATAGAGCAGAAGGTGCTTGGGAAAAGTAAAAAGTAAAAGTGATCTGAATTAAAGCCAAGCTCTGAGAAATGAAAACCATGAATTGCACTTGATGGCCCAAAGACCCAGTCTAAAGTCTCCAAGAATCTTGATTTGGAGATATTTCCTGTGTACAAACAAGGAGTCTGTTGAACCCAGGAGACACATGGATGGACTTTGGGGTGAGGAAAGGGGAAAAGGGAGAGCTAATCATACAAAAGCTAAAAAGAAATTATTTAGACAGATAGTGAGGGTAAGAGAGCCCTCGGAGGAATTTCCTTTTAATAAAAAGCAGGCTCCAAATCATTTCTTTTCTAACAAAAAGCAGCCTGAAAAATCAAGCTGCAAACGTAGATAAGCGAGCTGGAAGCTTGCTTTTTTAAATGCCAGCAGCTATACCAACAGAAAAGGGATACCTGGAAACCAGGTATGTTCAACATAGAGGCTCCATCTTCTTTCTTCATTGTTGCCACATGTGCAGTAAAGAAGCAGGCAACATGGCGCCGGCCAGGTAGAGAATCCATCTGCATAATAAAATATTAGGGTGGGGTGGCCAGCTTCATCACGTGCTATGTCAATGACACAACTGGTTCAACCAATCCTTTGTGCCCTATGTAAATCAGACACCGCCTCCTCAAGCTCATCTATAAAACCAACCACCTCTCGTCGCAAACCAGGGAGATCTACTCAGAACACCGTCCCTCTTTACAAGAGAGCTTTTCTCTTTTGTCTTTTAAAATTCTGCTCTTAAACTTATTCCTTGCGTGTCCACATCCTTGATTTCCTTGGCGTGAGACAATGAACCTCGGGTATTACCCCAGATGAATGACGCCACTTCACTGTGAACCACTGCAAACATAGCCACATATTTTTGAATGTATATGTATTTCTGGACAGAGTTATCAATTTCCCTCATTAGCTATTCAAAGTGGCCCAAGATGCAAAAAAAATTTCAGGAATGCCAATATTATCTTTTTATTATGGAAAATTTCAAACACACATGAAAGTAGAGAAAATAGTAGAAGAAACTCCTGTATAGCTAGAACCCAATTTCAAAAAGTATCATCATTTTGCCAATTTTATCTTATTATTTCTCACTACATTTTGATTTTGTATTGCATTATTTAAAGGAAATCCTACAGAGTGTACCAGATTATTTCTACATTTTAGATACAGTTTTAAACATCTTGGAAACTGTATTCTAAAGATTTATTCCCACCAGTCAGAAAGCAGCTGATTCTGTGTCCTATTTCTGTGCCCTGTAAGACTGTACACAGGCTAACTCTAGTATACAGTAGTCACATACCACTCCCTGGGTATTTGACCCACATGTTTGTCATCCTGAATAGCCTAAATAAGTTCTAGAAGTTTACTAGAGCCACTCTTTTGGCCCTGGGTCCCAACCATTAGTAAACAGAAAAGGAAATACTGGTTATTCAATGCAGAAACAATTGCAGAAGTTTTTTTCTGATGTATTTTCTTAGTGAAACCCATAACAACACAATAAAGAAAGTATTATTTTTGTTATTATTATTTTCATTGTTATTGTTGTTGAAATTTTTTACTTAGAGAGACTGACACTCAGACAGAATAAAAATCTTGGATAAAGTTCCAAAACTTATAAGAGAAAGATATAGACTTCAAAACAGGCTCTGTCTAATTAGAATGTCCTGCTTGTTTCATTATGAGACTGCAAAGATTCCATAAAGACACTCTACATTCTCTTAGACCTAATCCAAACCACTCAAGGTCCTATATTTCTATCCCAGACCCAACTGCTTGCCGGACCAAAAACAATGTTTGAGTCAACCAAGTACTCAACATTTGACATTTGTACACAAGTTTGATCAATTGACAGTCATCATATAATCAGTTCTGAAGGCTGCTTTGCAGATGACTAAGTCATCTATTGATATCATCACCTCAGCCTCAACCAAAAGATAGTCTTTTACTCTCTCTCTCCCTCCCTCTTTCCTTAATCCTCTCCTCTCTCCTTGCTCTCTTTCTGTTTCCCTTTCTGGATGCTAAATGGATTTCTCAGTGACCTATGGATAATTATAAGTTTTATTGCAGAGTCTATTCTGAGAAGTTTACTTGCATGCACAAATTAAAACCAACTAAATTAAGGTTTCAAATTAAAACCAACTAAAATAAGGTTTCAGTTTAGTTCTAGACAAAAATAAATTCAGGATAGTATGTCTCTGTTTAGCACAAAGAGAAATGACAGGAATCCGGTAGCGCCTCCTATTTCTCTTTGCATAAGCTTGATAACTGGCCCTTTAACTGTTTGTGAACAACAAACTGTTAATGTTGGGAAGTTTATATATTAATTTGCAGAATTTAGTTCAGTTACAAATGAATACTGCAAAGTATTATTTGACAACTTATTAAAAATTTAAGTCTGCTTCCAAACCCTCAGGCTACTAGATTTTTAAAGCTAAATTTTCTTCTGAAATAGCAATATATGACGCCTGTCAAAAACCCAGAGCAATAATAGCTTTAGGCTGTTTTCCAAAAATAAAACAGCAGTCTCTATCAGTCAGCAAAGTGCTCATGCCTTGTTGTACATGGCCTCCTTTAATGGTTGATAATTCCTACGAAATTCGCCTGCAACTTGGCTAGAAAAGACTGGGTTCTGTGTTCCAATAGAAAGCAAATTATGCCTTGTCCATTCAGGTGACAGAACAAGAGTGAATGGCCTGATTTTGATAAGCCAATGGGTAAGAAAATGACTTATCATGTCCAAATGAGCAATAAAGCCATAACCAAAATATTTCAACATGAAATGTTTCCTTACTTTATTTTCTACTCTTGGCAAAACAAGGATGAGTCCAGAGAGAAACTCAGAGTTCATCAACACCTACTCTGTGCCAGATACTGCACATATTTTCTGACTCTGAAGTAGTGGATTATGTCTAAAAACTGGAAATTTGTTCTCGGCTTCATAACCTGTTTCAGGTGGGAGAAGGGAGAGGAAATTAAAAGAGAAAAAATAAATATGTTCCTTGAAATTGTATTTCCCATTTTAAGAAAAATACACTTTTTAATTCTAGATCTGTGTCTCTCAGTCAGGGATAGCACCAATCACTCAGGCAATGTTTGCAAATGTATGTGTCAGGGAGTAGGTGGGGGAAAGAAGCTATATGTTCTTGGTTTTCCCAATAATTGAGGGTAAGAGTGCTCCTGGTATTTAATGGGTAGGAGAAAGGATGCTGATTTCATTGCAATGTACCAGGCATCCTAGTTCAACCTGTCAACAGTACTTCCACCACCACTCCAGACAGAATCACTGGTCACCACCATTTTCTGAATGTTTATTTTACATAAACATGAAGAAAAGGGCATCTTTAATTTTATTCTCATTAATATTGAGATAACAAATTCACATATCTATGATCTTATGTTAGTGTGGTTTAACCTAGGTGTGTAAAGAAAAATAGAAAAATATTATGGTATTTCTTCCTTTACAAATCAAATAAGGTCAGGAATCTATAAACATTATCACAAGTATTACTAGTACTAGTATATTCTCATTGCTGGGATAGTCTTCTGGAAACAAAATGCTCCTTTTTGAAAAGATCCTCTTTTTCTTGAAAGACTGTCCCTTCCACAAGATAAGTGTCTTGCTTATACGCAGCATAGCTGCCAAGTCACTGTCTTCATTTCTTATTTTTGTGCCAAAAATAGTGATGATATATAATAATATTTACAAATAGTTCATTTCAGTTCAATTATCTTTAAAATGAGGCATCTACCAACCTCAAAGCAAACAGCATTTCACTGTGCACTTGTGAGCTAGTTCCCCTTCCCCATGCTTCAGAGTCAGTCTTAGGTTCATACAGGCCTTGAGAAGGAAACTGAATAGTGCTCATGTGAATATAAGGAAAGTGAGACATGTGAGATCAACCTAAAATTGTTGGTTGCTTTCTTAGTCTCTCTTTTCTTTCACATTCTTTCTTGGTTGCATAAACCACCAATTCATCCTTGGCATGCTGCCAATAAGACCAACCAGTCAAGTAGAAAGTGTTTTGTCTCTTATTTTTCTTTCTTCTTTTTATCCTTACTTTTTTCTCAACCAAATTATATTTGCTCTGTTTAAAATATTTTACATCACTCCATGAAGAGTTCAGGGGCCTGGCTATTCCAGGCCACAGAACATCTTCAGCAACTGACAACCAGTCTTCTAATCTATTTTTCAGTGAGAATTGTCTTTCTTGCTTTCCTTTCAACTTTGCTGTTTACTTGTTTTACTTTATGATTGCTTCCCAAAGTATGTTTATAAAGCAAGTAACAAATGTATGAATTATTTTATTCCTGCATGTTCTTTGGCTTTATTGAATGAATGACAAGATGAAGAAATTGAGTACTGAAGAAAATCCCTCTCCAAACCCTCATAAAACATCTAAAGTATGTGGAATCAAAGGCCATTTGATGATCTTAAACATTCCTGGGGATGGCAAACATTTTAAATATGTTTGTCATTTTTAACATAAGATTTTTACATCATTAGATTCAATTTTGTTAGCAGGATTTAATGAGGGCTTAAGGAACACTTAGATTATTAAGTTACAGGGTTCTTAAGGAAGGTCCTTAAAGGAGGCAGCACTTCTGAGTAGAGAAAGCAAAAAGAGTAATCTGTAAGATCGTCCAAATTTTATTCATGGTCAAAATGTTTACACTGTCCCTGTGAATTAGAATTTTGAGCAAAAATGTTTAAATGCAATTTATATTTTTATTTAGCTTTGAATAAATTCTGTGTCTTGCTTAACAAAGTTCTGGAAAATAAATATTCTTATGTGATGTGAATAATCATCTTATTTATTTTCTGAAACTTGGATTTTTCTTGACAAGTTTACTTAATAAAAAACCCCTTAGTAGTTATTTATAAAACAAATATTGATCTACAATGAATCATGTGTTTTGTTTTATTCTGTTTTCATGACTTACATGACAATTTCAGACACTCATTTTGAAGGGGAAATACTGTGGCCTAATGCCAAGCACATTCATGGTTGCCAGCACGTATCTGGCCTCTGACAGGCAATAAAAGTCTCACAGTGGGTCAGTCATGGAGAAGGCACGTGTTGGGTGCAAGGGCTGGGATCTTGTAGGACCCATGTCCTAGACCTCGATATTCTGGTGTAAATGTACCCTCCCATGTTCCATACAGAGTGATAATAATAATGGTAATAAACATTTTTGGCCATTTGATATTCTGTTTATAAGTGTTTCATGTATATTTACTCATTTAATTGCAACAGTTTCCTCTGGAAAGTATAATTATTATTATCATCACTTGCATTTTACAGACAAAGACTGTCATTTCTTCTTCTGACCAAATTATAGAAGTGAGACGTTCCGTACTTTTGGTAGTTATTTTGTGTGTGGGAGACCTGCTCATTCATTTATTTAAGATTGTTCCATGCATCACGTGGTATTGTTTCATGTACTAGTTTGCTAGGGTTGCTATGACAAGGTACCACAAACTGAGTGGTTGAAAAAACAGAAATGTATTATCTCTTAGTTCTGCAGGCTGAAAGTCTGAAATCCAAGTGTTAGTGGCGCCATGCTCTCTCTAACACCTGTAGGGGAATCCTTCCTTGCCTCCTCTAGTTTCTGTGGTTTGTCTGGGGCCTTTGGCATTCTTTGGTTTGCAGACACGTAATTCCAATCTTTGTCTTCATATCATGTGAAAGTTTCTCTGTGTGTCTTCAAAAGGTTTCCCTCTGCACATCTGTGTCCAAATTTCCCCTTTGTATAAGGGGAATATAATCCAGTCATATGGGATTAGAGTCCCCCCTAATGACCACATCTTAACTCATTTAAATATGCAAAGACTATTTCCAAATAAGATCACATTTTGAGTCACAGGGGGTTAGGACTCAGTATGCCTTTTAACGGGGGATGCAGTTCAGCCTGCAACCCCTGGTTTTGTGGTAAAGGCAGGAGATACATAGATGAAATGGACATGATACCTGTCACCAAGGTTCTCACAGTTGCATTTAGTCATGAAATAAATGGACAATTTCAATATAGAGTGTCAATTACTTTGGTAAAGTGAAATTCTCAAGAGGCTGTAGAAGATTTGCCAAGAAAGCCAAGTTGAAGAACACCTTAGATCAGTCATGAAAAAAAAGATGAATTTGTCAAGTGGAAAAGAACCTGTGAAGAACAAAAGTGAGAATTACAGAATATAATACATCAGGAAACTTGCAAGAAGTTGAACATGGCTGGAGCTTAAGGAATGGACGTGGATATGGGGGAAAGAACATGACAAGAAATAAAGCTGACTTGATGGGGGTCAAAACTGAAAAAGATCTTGTGTGTCATCAAAAGGATTTTCAATTTGCTCCTAATGACAGTAGGGAATTGTAATGGATTTTTAAGCCAGACACTGACCTATAAAGATTTGCATGGGGTTAGATACAACAGGTAATTAGCAGGTGGAAAGAACAGGACATAATGACCAATAGATGATATGGGGAGGAAAAATAAAACCGTAGAAAAGATGATCATCAGTCTCCAGTTTGGATAACTGATTAGAAGACTAGGTCATTTCTCAATATGCAAAACTTAGCCAAAATATCCACTTAGGGTAGAAAAGATAATGAATTCCATTCAAAACATTTTGAAGAATCTGAGATGCCTCAGAAATCAACAGGTTGGTTTGGGGAAGAAGCAGTTGGATCTGCCAGTCTGGTATGTGGCTCAGAACTAGATATGGAAATCATTCACATGTTGGAGTGGGGAGACCAGGTGTGGTGGCTCATGCCTGTAATCCTAGCACTTTGGGAGGCTGAGGCAGGTGGATCCTTAAGCCCAGGAGTTTGAGAACAGCCCTGGCAATATGGCAAAACCTTGTCTCAACAAAAAATACAAAAATTAGCTGGGTGTGGTGGTACACACCTGTGGTCTAGGCTACTTGGGAGACTGAGGTGGGAGGATCATTTGAACCTGGGAGGCCGAGGTTGCAGTGAGCTGAGATCATACCACTGCACTCCAGTCTGGGTAACAATGCAATACCCTGCTCAAAATAAAAAAGGAGTTGGGATGGGAGATACCCTGAGAAGAGAGGAAAAAAGAGGACATTAAAGAGACCATAACCCCAGACCTTAACACCAACAAACTCATTGTAATCAAAATTGATTCCTAATCCTTACAAAATTATGACACACACATCTTAGGAAGAGCAGTTGGGTACAGTATTGATGTTAGATAGCTCCCCCAAGAACCCGGCTCTAAAAGATCTATCAGAGGTGATGCTGAGATCTTCATACTCAGAACCATGATAAACTGTGGTCTGAGTATCAGTAGTGTCTGTCTCACCTGGGAGCTTATAGAAATGTAGAATCTCAGACTTCATCCCAAACTTAACTGCATCAGAATCTGCTTTTTAACAAGATCCCCAGGTAATTCCTGAGCACATTAGAGTTTGAGGAGTTCTATTCTGAAAGCAATTGCTGAGAGGCACAATTACTAGGAGCTTTACTTTTTGTTTGTTTGTTTGTTTGTTTGAATAATATACATTAGGTATTCAGCCACCTTTGACAGCAACAGACTTCTGAGAACCAATGGAAACAAGCTGCCCTATGGGGGACCAGCTGGGGACCCTCCGTCCAGTTGTGTGAGAGGTTTTGCCATTTTTATGAGTAGTAGAGGGAGGCAATGGAATGAAGAAAGAGATGGTAGAGCACAGAGGTGTGTGTGGTGTGTGTGTGTGTGGTGTGTGTGTGTGTGGTGGGTGTGGGTGTGTGTGGTGTGTGTATGGAGTATGTGCGTGTGGTGTATATCTGTGGTGTGTGTGTATATGTGTGTTGCTTTCCCCCTCTCTTCCCCAGAATTCCTGCAGCAGTGGAGATTATCATGACCTCTGGAGGGAGCTCTAGAATGAATTTTCTTCAGAATTTGAACTGCGTTTCAGATTCGTGGTGAAGGGTGTGACCTCAGTAAGACTCCTGGTGTGTATCAAGTACAGCACGGTGGTAGGGCGGTAGGGTCTGTTTCCGCAGTCTCTTCTGTGTAGATTGGGCCCTTTCTTTTCAATTTTGGCCTCAGGGCATCTACTTCCACAGACTCACTGAGTGTTAGAGAAAAAGGATTTCATGAATGATCTTCAATAATCTCTTCAGTCATTCACACATTGGAAATAAAGATACTGTAGTTTCATAAAGTTTCACTTTATTCAACTGTAGTTTCTTTATTGAAAGTACTTGAGTAAGTCTTATCCTGGCAAAGTGTTGACACCAGAATTAGCCAAGATTGGTTCCAGAAAAGGGATCCTCTAAAGGATCAAAAAATAGACTGCCCATCAAAGAAACAGAATCTCCTTCATATCCTGATATTTTGACTGCCTCATTCATAGAAGGGTGAAACAGTTAATAACTTTTTGTAAAATTTCAGGTTGGACCTCATATCAAAATAATCCTTATTTAGAAAGTGTGGGATCCAACAGAAACTTCAACAAACATGAAAAAGAAAGTTATCATGTGCCTTCTTCTCCCATTTATACTAAAGCAGGTGGAATGCAAAACTATTAGCAGTACAACTCCACTCTGGCTCTTCTCTATGAATGTGGATGCTGTGCTCACTCCCAACAGAGTTGAAGTTCAAATAAAGGCAAAGAAAAGTGTGCTTTGTTCTGCTAACTAAACCCCCTCACTGTCAAGAGTAGGATGAGAAAGATAAAGCTTAAGCCTCAGTCTCTTGGTTTACTTTACTCCAGGGAGAGCTTTGAGCAAGAGAATCTAAGTCTGAGTACAGACCATCGTGCCATGCTGCTAGACCATCTTATAAAATAAGACCTATATTCAAAGGTCCTAATGATTCACTTGAGTCATGTCTTGAATGTCTTTTTTCCTCAAATTAAAATGGAGCCCTTTGCTTTAGTTTTTTTCTGAAGGTCATCTGTGTGCCTGTGTGTGTGTGTCTTGTATGTTTTAATGATTTGTTTGGTTTGAGGCCCAAACGATGAGAAACTCTCTGAACTGTGATGTCGATTCTCTTAGTGAACAATAGATGTCGGTCAGATTCAACCAACCACTCTTGTAGAATACCTGTGATATGCCGGACACACTTTACATGAACCCCACCACATATATGTGATGTTCTATAGTTACCTATTAAACAGTTTTCCCAAAGGTAGCTCATAAAGTAAAGAACTGGGAATTCAGGGCCTTTTTCACTACATCAAACCTGACAAGGGAAAGATTTCCATTCCTTAAAGTCTTTTCAGCTCTTTGGTATATTTTCAGCATAAAAATGTAAGTTAAACCCGTTTTAAAGAATCCTAATTTTTTAGACCTATCGTGAAATACAACAAATTCAAAAAATTTTCAGGAAACAGACACATGTGCATGCACACATACACACCCTGCTGTGAGTTCATGTGGCTGTGGGTGGTTAGTCAAAGAGGAGCATTGTAAAACGTATGTGAATTGTTTTTAAGAGTGATCACCACTTTGCAACAGGAAGTGTTTTACTTGCTCTTGTGTTCTTTTTCTTTCTCCTAAACAAAAGGGAGACTGTTTATAGCCACTCAGATATATTTTGTAACACATCATTAAAATGATCCAACCCAGGCAGCTCACAAGAGCCCATTTTTTTAGGTAATGATGAACTTGCAATACACAGGAGCCTGACAGGTTATTCTGCTGATTCAGCCAATTTTATGGGCTTGGAATGCACATAGTTTTTTCCTAAGACAAAATCAATAATTTTTAAAGCACCAAAAATATAAAGAAAAATATCCTGAGGCTCAAAGTTAAAGGGCGTATCTCCATATGGATTTCTGTCTGCATCAGATAATCTAAAATGATAGTGGAAACAAACTAAATGGCAGTGATCATTTTAAAGTGCCTTGTATATCTAGTTTAATTTTTCTAACATGGCACTATCTTTCAGATTATAATTTATATTTTGAAAAATGATTTGAGGGGAAGAAACATGACTATTCAAAGCATCATATCTTAAGTTCGCTCTAAATGTGACTGTTGCATGTAATAAAAAAGAATGCACCTAGACATTTAGCATTGAGACTTCAACTCAACACTTCCTGTCTCTGGTGTTTAGAATAAATTGCAAATGTGCATTACCTTGTGTACATTCTTTTTTTTTTTCTCTTCCTGCCAACAGATGGATTCTCCCTTCTGTTCCTAGACACCAGAGATGTCATCAGCTGTTATGGGGAAAGACAGGTTCCTAAATTCAGATCTTGAAGGAGAAAATCATTTTACTTCACCTTTAGTAAGGATTTCATTTGTAAATGTTCCTGTCCATTGAAACATACTGAGAAAGACAATGACTGAACACTGCTGCAAAGCAATGTGGCAGAAGGAAATTAGGCAGTGGCAGAGGCTGGGAATGCTGATATTTGCCATCTACGTAGACACGTATCCTTTCAAGATCATAAATCTCTCTTTCAATTTTGTCACTGGATAAAGGTCACCCACTTTTACATATTCCACCCAGCCCTCTTTCCATTTAAAAGGATGGAGCTCAATCTCAAAATGAATGAAAATGTCTTGAAATATGACTAAACTAAATTTCAAAAAAGAAAGTAAATGCAAAATCATAAAACCCACTAAGAAAGAGAGAGAGATCAGGCCAGATGTGGTGGCTCACACCTGTAATCTCAGCACTTTGGGAGGCTGAGCCAGGCAGATCACGAGGTCAGGAGATTGAGACCATTCTGGCCAACATGGTGAAACCCCGTCTCTACTAAAAATACAAAAATTAGCTGGGCATGGTGGCATATACCTGTAGTCCCCGCTACTTGGGAGGCTGAGGCAGGAGAATCACTTGAACCCAGGAGGCGGAGGTTGCAGTGAGCCAAGATCACACCACTGCACTCCAGCCTGGGCGACAAGAGCAAGACTCCATCTCAGAAGAAAAAAGAGAGAGAGAGAGAGATCAAAGGCAGCTACCCAAGACCAGCTTACTCAGAATTTTGTTCCTAGCAATCCCTGCCTTTCTGTTTTTAGTGATAGATGAAGAACTGGAGGCAGATAAAGGAACCCACCAGGCAACAGGTGAGGGGTACAGCAGAGTCCTCTGAAAGATACAGCTGTGGCATAGAAACTCCTTCTGATTTTAGGGAAAAGAGCCTCATCTTCCTGAAATCTCAGGAATACCTCTTTGGCCCCTTTTAATAATAACATGTGTACATAGTCACCATTCATTTTCTGTTGGCTATTTTAGCTCATAGAAGTTTTGATAATCTTCTATAATCTCTTTAATAAATGCTACTGAGAAATACGTGATTCTGTGCTCAAAAAGTTACTTTTTGAGACCCATGAGATACAGTGTTTATCCTTATTAAAATTAACCTTGTTTTACTGAGACCAGTTGCTGCATAATGCAATGAATTTTTTGTTTCTTTCAGTTTCAGGGCGTACACATAGTTTAATGCTAAGAGGAGGAGAAAAGAAGAGGATAAAATAAAATATTTTAGACTTGACATTTGTATTGGGCTTTGAAAGTTAGAAGGATTTTAATAAGTGAACATGGTAGAGAAGATTCTGTTTTTGTCTTATCCTACTCTATGCTCTGCTTCTAGCTGCTCCCCACCTTCCTCTCCAATGCCCACCAATATATATCTTCCATGTAATGGTCATACTTGTGGGACAAGAAAAACAACACAAAATGTCAACAGCAACACAAAAAGCCTTAACAAGGTTATCGTTGTGATTTTACTTTATGTTGTAAACTGTAGGGAATTCAAGAAATTCAAAACAGAGGGAGGTACATTAATTTATGAACTAAAAGTCTCATTTATAAATGAGCAAATCAGAGGTACATAATCATTAAAAAATACAGGCACTCAACCAAGGCCGTATCACCCACCCATCCCTAACTCCTGCTCAATTTATTGCAAAATATGAGGGTTTAGGAAAGAGGACTGGTGTCAAGGTAAATGGAAGCTGGTGCTGATCTTTGATATTAGAAGCAAAGGACAGTAAACATCATACAAATTTTTAGTCAGACCTGACCAAGAAGAATTATCCTGCCCCAAATGCCAATATCAGCCTTATTGTGAAACAGTAGTAGCAGTTAAATGATTTCTTTAAAATCACACAGTGTGTCTGGGAGCCAGAACTCAAACTCTGCCTCCATTATCTTGTGCAGAATGGTCACTACTTAGGCTTTAAAATCCTGTATGTTTGCACAGTGAGGCATTTTAGAAGAAATTTTATAGAAGTGAATTTATTTTTAATGTGCAGTTTTGGCTTTATTTTCTGCATTGTTTATTCGGCATTTAACTTGTGCTGGCCAGTTGTACAAGTAAGAATTTGGACAATATAAGAAACTGAGAGTGGCAGAAGTTACCGTGTGTTTTGGCAAGGAAAAATTTAAGGATATAAATAAATATCATTTCACCAAGTAAGCTGTAAGAACTTTGGGGGCAAATCCATGTCTATTATTTTGTTATAACTTTAGTTCTGGCCGGGCACGGTGGCTCACACCTGTAATCCCAGCACTTTGGGAGGCCAAGGCGGGTGGATTACCTGAAGGTCAGGAGTTCGAGCCCAGTATGGCCAACATGGTGAAACCCTGTCTCTACTTAAAATATAAAAAAGTAGCCAGAGGTGGTGGTGGTTGTCTGTATTCCCGACTACTTGGGAGGCTGAGGCAGGAGAATCTCTTGAACCTGGGAGGCGGAGGTTGCAGTGAGCCGAGATCGAGCCATTAAAGTCCAGCCCAGGGAACAAGAGTGAAACTTCATCTCAAAAAAATAAATAAATAATAAACCTTCAGTTCCAAGCACAATGACTTATAGAATACAGAAACTTAACTCTTTAATTATGAGGAAATTAATGAGGAAGTACTTATATGTGTGGGTTGGGAGGACATTTTATTTGTAACATATATTTATTAATTATTCTAATAAGATTTTATCACCAGACGGATTTTGGAAAATATCATTCAGTTGAACAACATGAATGAGGAAGAAATCCTGGCAGGTTTGAAATACTTGGATTCTGTAGATTTCCTTAAACAACAACAAAAAAAAGCCTATCTATAATCACTTTAAAGTAAAATGTTAAAAAAAAAATGCACACAAGTAAGAGAATTGGCTTTATTTTTAAATATGTAGTTTAGGTTTCAAGAATACATAAGCATATTCCATCTGTTGGGACGTATAGTTTGTTTGAGTTCTGCCATGGAGTTTGAAAATGGAGTAGTATTTTGCTCTCCTTCTTTCTCCATTGATTAATTTACTAGGTGACGTTGGGCAAATCCATCATCGTTCCTTTATGTCAACATCTTCACCTTCACTAATGCATATTGGGAGCCAAGGATGTGGTAATCTATACCTTTGGATAGTGACAAAGAGCATAATAATCTTCAACCGACAAGGAATTGTACTTTTTGTATTATTAACAACAATATACCATTGAGTAATTTTTAGGCAGTTGGGGTGCATTTACTTCAGGTGGTTATTTTGGGGTTATTTATTTGTCTTCATCTTATGAGTTAACACTGCCAAAATTTACATGACTGAGGGGAATTGTTCTAGATCCAGTCTCTTTCCTCATGTTCAATGCTCTTTTGTTCCCTTATAACATTACTTCAAGACTCCCACAGGGACACCTTAAACCTCAGTCATAAATTTGGGAACTATATCATTTTTTTTCTATGTAAGTCTTTTTCTAGTAACCTATATCAATTTTCCATTAGTAAAATTGAATTTAGAAGATGAACCAAACAGAAAATTAAGAGGGGAGTATAGACTAATACCGCTACAAAACAAATACCACATAAGTTCTCAGCATTTCAGCTAGCTACAAAGCTCACTGTATAACACATAACGTATATAGAACCTGTATAATTCTTCCTCTCATTCCTATTTCCTCTTTTAAAAATAATTTTATACAATTGTGTTAGTTCTTTAAAAATAGCCTCAGATACCCTTATATATTTTTCTTCTCTCTAAACCTCACTAATGCTAAAAATAAACTTACAAAACCACACACACAAAAATGGAAAATTCAAAAACATTCAAAGACGTAATTCAACAAGGACAGAATGATGCATTGATCCCCTGAGATAGCTCTGCCTTAACTGCAGTAGAAAAAGTTGTAAAGGCAAGAATGGTGGGGGACTGGAGGAAAATTAATTTTGTATCTGCGATGTCTTGGGCAGTTGGAGCTCAGTTTTATAGGATAAAGTAACATCAGTTGAATTACTTATAGTCATGTCATTTCCCATGAAATTTTGGTTATAGTCCCCACTTCACTTGTATGGAAACCCATTAGGGCTATTTAGAGATAACCACCAAAAGAACATTTCTCATTTTTATATTCAATCCTGGAATACATAGCTGAGATTGCATAATTTATTTCAGGCCATTTTTGATCCTCTGTGAAGTATGGAAGTGGTAGAGACTTTTGAGTCATGCATTTTGCATGGCTGGTGGTGAGGAAAAATCGCTCAATATGTGAGTAACCCCATTACAAACAGGACTCTGGCTAGAACTCAGGAGGGAAGAACAATCAGTTACCTTTAAATCAGGACTACCAAGAGAGTAGAGTACTGAATCCTACAGTGTACACAGAAAAAAGATTTTGAGAGGAAGAAGAAAAGGCTCTCTATGAGCATCCAGGTTAGCTTGGGGCCTAGGGTCACAAATTCATTCTTAAAAGTGTAAGATAATAGGAGAAGAAATGCTAAATGCAAACTTTTCTTGCTTTATAATTTTGCCTTCAGGTAGCCTGAAGTAAAAAGATCCTTTGAGATAATTATGCACTTTGAGTATAGAAAATCTTAATACAATATTTAATATATTCTTTTTTTTTTTTTTTTCTTGAGACAGGGTCTTGTTCTATCACCCAGGCTGGAGATACAGGGTCTTGCTGTATCATCCAGGATGAAGTGTAGTGGCATGATCACAGCTCACTGCAGCCTCCAACTCCTGAGCTCAAGTGATCCTCCCACCTCAGCCTCCTGACTAGCTAGTACTACAGATTTGTGTCATCACACCTGGCTATTTTCTTTTTTTTTTTTTTTTTAGGAAACTGGCCTCACTTTGTTGCCCATACTGCTCTTGAATTCCTGGCTTCAAGGAATCCTCCTGTCTCAGCCTCCCAAAGTGTTGGGATTATAGGCATGAGTCCCCACACCCAGCCAGTATTTAACTTATTCCTATTGGGGGAAGAAAAAAAAAAAAAAAAAGCCTTGCTCCTTGAACACTTAAAACTATTCTGTTCCTTAATATATGCTAAATTAATTTTAAAGTATATCAAAATGTTGAGCCAAAAAAATCCTCTAACTTATACATTTATTGCCTCTCTTTTTTATTCCATATCTGTTTATTCTAAGGGTTTGAATTTCAAATATCATGTGTACACCTAGTAGTAGATGTAACTATTTTATAGTATATTAACTTCACACTTATTTACTTTATAAAACAAAATTTGATGAGATAGAAGGAACTTATTATTGGCTGCACAATAGGACTGAAAACCAGTCACCTTATATTAAACTAAACCCCTGGTCAGTATCAGAGCTCCTCAACTATGTCCATGCAAACAATGTGATATGGCAGACTTTGCCAATAATAAAACTCACAAACAGATATTACAAATTTTTTTGAGCAAGATCTACCATGGCTACTTCAGAGAACTTGACAATAAAAATGTATTTAGTACTTAGGCCCAGATTGTGCCTAGATTCTATAGGCAGTTAAGACTTCACTTTCAGTCCTAAAGGTAAAGATTGCACAATTGTGAAAGTTTGGCATCCGTCAGGTCACCTTCAGGGAACAAATGGAGTGAAGCCAAATACTCTGTGGTTGCGACCCAATTGTTTTCCTTCTGGAAGTTTCTCATACTAAATTTTTCCAAGTCATGATTCCAAGTTTTAGCAATTATTTGCTTACTTCACAGTGAAAAATCTTAAACTACAAGAAAAAAGCATGCTTTATTTCCACCCCATCTCTATAAAAATGTTTACACTTATAGATCTTGAGCTTTCCATCTTTGCTTCCAGCCTTGATGATACAGGCAAGGTTATTGTTAACCTCTCAATGCACAGATACAGTCTGAGGTTAAAAATTTTCTTAAACAAATGCAAGAGAATTAAAAGTATTATTTCTTCTGATAAAAATATCAAAGCTTCTTTTTTATGTGAGCAAGTGATAATTAAGAATGATAACATTTCCAAATGCCTATGTCATATGTTTAAAAGCAATATTTGGCTTAGTGCTGTGGCTCACATCCGTAATCCCAGCACTTTTAGGAGGCAGAAGCGGGTGGATCATTTGAGGTCAGCAGTTCAAGACCAGTCTGGCCAAAATGGTGAAACCCCATCTCTACTAAAAATACAGTAAGTGGCCGGGCGTGGTGACCCTCACCTGTAATCCCAGCTATCGAGAGGCTGAGGCAAGGAGAATCGCTTGAACCTGGGAGGTGGAGGTTGCAGTGGGCCGAGATCACGCCACTGCACTCCAGCCTGGGCAACAGAGTGAGACTCTGTTTAATTTATGTATAAATAAATAAATATATACATATAAATAAGTAAACAATAAACATTTATTTATGTATAAATAAATAAATTAATTAAATAAATAAAAGAAAGATTTGAAATTTCCTAAACTTGATTCAAGAACAAAACATATCATTCCTATTAGATTTTCCTAAAATAAAAACACAGGTGTATTTGTTAGATCATTTTCATTAGCCCATTGCATAATTTAGTAAATTGCATTCAAAGAGTTAGGTGACTATGAGTTTCTCAAAGTTGAATGAGTTATTTAGTTTTAGTTCCCAGAATCTCCAAGAGCTAGAAGACATTTATAGCTAATCTCAAAATAAAACAAAATTTCAACATCATCTCTTATTTAGAATACTCTTTTCTGGATTGTCAACAATAAACTGAGTAACATATTAAATAAAGTAAGCTTAATTTTAGGTCAGTAATTGTAAAAGGTTAATACGGTTGCAAGTACTTTTAAGACAGGTAAAATGGATTATGTTGAGTTGACTAAAAGATAAGTAATTTGATATTTTAGTCATGGGTCTTTACTGAATCCAATAGTGGTCTAAGTCTTTGAAAAGTAAAGGAAAGTTGAATCAACTGAAATGTGTTGATAATCATTTTAATAATGGATATTAAGTTAGGTTATATATGTGTGTGTGTGTGTGTATATATATATTTATATAAAACCCCAAAGACTCTTTATAATTATATGATAAAGTTGTTAGATCATGTATTTGTTTCCTATTGTCATTGTACCAGATTATCACAAATTCAGTGAATTCAAAGAATGCAAATACTTTAAATTACAGTTCTGGAGGTTATAAGCCCAACATGGGTCTCACAGGCTGGCAATCAAGGTGTGGGCAAGGCTGCATTCCTTCTGGAGGCTCCAGGGGGAAATTCCTTGCCTTGACTTTCCCATCTTCTAGGGGCTGCCCGTATTCTTTGGCGCCATCTTGAAAACCAGCATTGGCATCGCGCCTAACTTTTCTTCTATTGTCACATCTGCCCTTCCTCCTCTGACTCTTCCGCTTCCTTTTTAGATTTACAATACCTTTTTTATTATATTGGGCCCACCAGGGGCCCAATCCAGGCCACCCCGCTCCGGCCCCGTTTTGATAATCCAGGATCATCCCCCCCAATTCCATTTTAAGATTCATAACTTAACCACAGCATGTGATGCTTTGCCTTACATAGAAAAGAATCCCCTTTGCCATGTAAGGAAACAGAGTCACAGATTCTGGGGACTAGCACATGGACATCTTTAGGGGTCATTATCTAGCCTACCCCTGACTGACTGTATTACAGGTGACTAAGGTCCTACAAGGTAGAAACACATGTAGAAAATCACTCTGGAATTGAAACAAAATGCTTGTGGGTAGAAATGCTTCCACTGGGACCTGGCCAAAAAGGTTTAGAGTGTGATCAGTATGCAGTTTTTGTGATCTTTCTTTTGAGCAAGGATTTTAGCAAGGGAGGGAGACCTCATATAAGTCTCCACCTCCACAGGTGATTTTCTCCTTCCTATAAGGGGATCAAATGCTTGCAGGTGCATCAAAGTTCAAGCAACATCCTTTTATGCTATCTGGATGTTTCAGAAATACAATTAAACTATGTGTAACTCATTTTTATATTCCTTAATCCAAGGAGTATTTAGATGTCATCTATTATTTTTTTCATCATGAACAAACAATGTACATCTATCTACTGCTTGCATTTCTGTCAAAATGGGATCTTTTTTCACAAATGCTTTAAATATTTTATAGCCAATTGCCATTTCACCCTAAGTTGAAAAACTAAAAGGAAACATTAGAGATACCAGTGTAACATAAATGAGTCGTCTGAATGTAAAATCATCACAATGAGAGTACGAACCAAAAATATTTTATCAATAACAATTTTGATAAATACAACATTCTAGTAAACTTTGACATATCACTTCATCCTGGAAATTTTGACCTTTGACAGTGTCTCCTTCTCACCCAAGAAAGGGGAAAGAAAGAAAGGTTTGCACATTTGCCATTGCCTATTGTGATTCAAAGGCATTTGGAACAATAGCAAGTTAAGAGAGCTGCTGCTTGGTGATGGCCTGTCCTATTGACCTTGAATGATCACCATGGGGTCTTTTTCTCAAGCTATCCTAAAGGGTAAATCAGAGTTTATCAGTCTCATTAATCCAGGCTTCCACTGGGGCCTGGGCAAAAAGGTTTAGAATGTGATCAGTATGCAGCTTTCGTGACCTTTCTTTTGAGCAAGGGAGGGAGACCTCATGTAAGTCTCTACATCCGCAGGAGGTGGCTTTCTCCTTCCTATATGGGGATGAAAAGAATGCTACCGAAGTCAATTCAGCAGAGAGAGTGACAAGGTCACTGTGACTGTATTCCCATGCCAGCTGTTCTCAATACAGCCTGAGTGGGTGCACCCTTAATTTTCTGATCTTCAATCTATTTAGTGCAGATGCATTTTTATTAATAATTATGGTGGATAGCTTCATCACTTTTCCTATAAAGTAGTCTTGATACATAGTCAAAGAGGAAGGATTGGCATTGGACAACTAGGTAATGTCTTTAATTCACCGGGGCTATCTTTGTTTTCAGAGTTACCACTTTTATTGAGACATACGATACAAAAATGGAGTGGGGAAATCCAAGTCTTGTTTGGGTACAGTTGAGGGTGAGGTGTGTAGAACAAAACCAAGTTTTTGTCTGCATCTTTATTTCCATCTGTGTCTGATGCTACCATACCTCAAAAGGACAAATTCTTATTTCTGGTGAAGGAGAGTCCAAAGACATGGAATATATTAGAAATAAAAATCCCCTGGATGAGGGGCAAATCTAAGACAAAACCAACTGTTTTCTTTATGTACTTTAAATGCTTCGTTAAAACATAAAGTAGGAGAAATCAAATGATTGTAACACATATGAAGCCTTGGAACTTCTGTGAATCTTGTCAACATTTAGCATCAGCTGGGACAACTAAAAAATGTCAAGGTTTTGTATTATTTAAATTTAGGTTTTATTCTACTAAGGAGGAATGATTTCTGTGGTCAGGTTGACCTTCTGATGATTACACAGGTATCTGTAGGGGATCTATAAGCAAGTGTCGCTGAATCTCTCCATATTATGCTCACTTTAACACGAAGTATGTTTAAAGGAGCTCAGATGATTTGGGGCAAACCAACAGGGCCTTAATGTACAGACGTGAATAAGCTACAACCGCTGAATGCTATCATATTTGATTTTTAGTTAAATATGCACACAGACACACACACAACCTAATTTTGGAGCATTTGAGGAAATTTATTTATTTCTTTTTTTTTTTTTTAGATAGAGTCTCACTCTGTCACCCATGCTAGAGTGCAGTGGTGCAATCTCGACTCACTGCAAGCTCTGCCTCCTGGGTTCATGCCATTCTCCTGCGTCAGCCTCCCAAGTAACTGGGACTACAGGCACCTGCCACCATTCCCGGCTAATTTTTTTTTTTTTTTTTTTGTATTTTTAGTAGAGACAGGGTTTCACTGTGTTAGCCAGGATGGTCTCGATCTTCTGACCTCGTGATTTGCCCTCCTTGGCCTCCCAAAGTGTTGGGACTGCAGACATGAGCCACCGCGCCCAGCCGGGGAAATTTCTAAATAATTATAAGATTGAGTGCTCTATTTATTATTAATACTGAGTTATATTCAATAATGGTAATAAAATTCAGAGTGCCATTCTTATTTTGTGAGAATTAACAGCCTAGAGAAGAATTTAAAAAGTTTGTACATTCTTATTTGTCTCACATGTAATAAATGTATGGAAAAAGCTGTATTGGAAAGCTGTAATGAATGAGCTACTCAGGCCTGGGCAACCTGTTTAATCCACTCTCCTACCACAGCAATAGACTCAGGTGTTGGTACATGGCCAATGTCATTGAAACGTAAGAGGCAGTAGTGTGTGGATGAACCAGCTAGAGTGAAAGAGTGAGGGTGGGGCACAGAGTTGGGAAGCCCTGATTTGTTGAGTTTGCTGGTTTCCCAAGGAGAAAATACTTCCACTGGGGTGATTTCAAGCTACCAAATTGACATCACTGAAAATGAAGTTTTCTTTATGGTCCTCCAAATCTGTTGGTCAGTATCATGCCCTGAGGAATAAAATGTGCTTTTCTCTCAGGCTATTATATTAACCTATTATTCAAAACACTTTCGGCAGGGCATGGTGGTTCAAGCCTGTAATCCCTGCACTTTGGGAGGCTGAGGCGGGTGGATCACCTGAAGTCAGTAGTTTGAGAGCAGCCTGGCCAACATGGTGAAACCCTATCTCTACTAAAAATACAAAAAATTAGCCAGGCGTGGTGGCAGGTGCCTGTAGTTCCAGCTACTCGGGAGGCTGAGGCAGGAGAATCGTTTGAACCCGGGAGGTGAAGGTTGCAGTGAGCCCAGATTGCACCATCGCACTCCTGCCTGGGCAACGAGAGCAAGAGTCCATCTCAAACAACAACAACAACAACAACAAAACACTTTCTGCCCATGCATAAGCTTCTAAGTGAAATATCCCTACTCACCACCCCTGAAGACATAGCCTGCATAAAATAATAAATACAAATAATTAGGCAGAAATGGGTATTGACCAAGAGTAGTCAATGTACTAGCTGTACAGAAACTATAATGACATAAGCTAGGCCAGTACCACTCACTTTCTCTGGGATTTTAATTGAGAAGTACAGAGAAAATCAAGCGATTAGTAGTCATTTCTGAAGGTAAAAAGAGGCACAGAGAGAGAAGCTATGAAGTCATGTAGGGGCTTTAAGGTGGAGAATATGGCAATCTAAAGCTAAAATGTATCGAACTCAGGGGAAAAAGACATTAAGATACAGAGTCTCTTTTACTCTAAGAGATATGGATAAGAACTGACTCCTAGACCTTCTTCCATTCCCATTAACACACTTATTCCAGATTTGGATCACATATATTCTTAAGAGCAGCTCTCTTTTTATTAAGGCCACTGAGTAATCTTTTTAATTATAAAAAGACTTTAGGTAAACATTTAAGTAAACAAAAATACTTCAAATAAAACAAATTTCTACCAGGAACAGGGCTTAAGCTAGTGGAACTGGTAGGTTAATTGGAATTATTTAGGCCATTACAATGGCTTTGCTTCTGGAATGACATTCTGATATTTCATGCTATATGTTGCAGCTAATAAAGTTATAATCTGTGCTTTCTGGAGAAAGGGAGCATCACAACTTTCTTCACTGTAAAAAAAAAGTTAGGCAGCACGTTAATACTCTTAAAGTTACTCATCCCTTTAAATATCCTACCATCTCAAAATCAATGACATTATAGTACCAGCCATGAGAACCATATGTTACAGGGTAATGAACTATTCCAGAAAATGAAATATATGTTTAGGACCAGAGCAAGTGAATGGTACATGGCATCAGGTACTGAGAAATAAAGGTTTTGTCCTATTTTTCCCTTTTGCAACAGTTAGTTATTATAAGAATTCTAGTTATTTCCCACTATTGTATATCAATTGTTTAGCAATGTTTAGTTGTTTAATTTACAGATTGAAAAGAGAAGATAAATAAAAACTGAATATACTTTAATGGTACTATTTAAAATAACAGCTTGTTTTCTATGTGACAAATGTTCTTCCAAGTATTTTAGATACATAGATTCACTTAATCCTCTCAAAAATCTAAAAAGGTAGGTGAGGAACATACCCATTTTACAGACTAGGAGACTGAGGAATAAAGAAGTTAAGGTAATTTCCCTGATATTGTATATTGGAGCCAACTTTCATAGCCAGACAGCCTAGCTTCACACCAGTTGTCTTGACCATTGCCCAGTGGACTCCAATATGATTAAGCAGTCTTTGATGTGGCCTTTTGTCATTTCTTCTGGAGGCACTAGATGGAGTTGACACAAAAGCATCCTATTTTTAAGGTATCAATGTATTTACAATGCATGTGATAGATGGAATATGTCAGATGGGGACAACTTTTGAATTGGATGAATGGGATGTAGGGAGTTTGCTTTACTAATTAGCAAGAGCTAAGCTCTATTAGATATGTTTCACACCTTGTTCACCATGGATATGTTTCTTACCAGGAAAAACTGCTTCATAATAATTTTAGTGCACAGGTTTTCACCTCCTTAGTGATTCCCACCTAGACCAAGAATGAGACACTGAACTCAAAGACAGCCAATCCAAAAGCTGATGAGAAAACTGTGATATGACCTGGCTTGCAAAAGATGAGCTCAGCAAGTGAGATTCTCCTGAAAATCAGAACTAGGAAATTCTAAGAGCCTGAGTCATTTAGCAGCAGGAACCAAAGTTAAATGTTGTAGAAATCAGCCTGGAAAGATGATGATGGGCTTTGCCAAAGTTATGAGGTAACAGAAACTATGAGTAAGCAGAGCAATTAGGTAGAAAAAAAAAATAAAGTACAAAGTAAGGAAACTATTTTTTTCATTGGACATTAAAAACAGGCCTGTGGGGAATATTTGAATCACATCATACACAGTCAACTGTACAATAAAGACCCCCAAAGTATTGCTGTTGAGGTCTCTAGGATTATTATGAGTCTAGGAATGTCTTTCTCTTGGAGACTCTAATCGAAAGTGGCTGTGTCAATAGATCCTGTTTACTTGGGGTTTTTTCCCCTTGTAAACAAAAGCTTCTTCCTAAAACATTAAAGATGTGTTCAGAATCATTCAGAACCCACTTTTATTGTCTTTTGTAGCTTCTAGTAACTATTATTTCATAGCTCCTCCAAGGCAAGAGTTAGTAACTCACCTTTGGATTTAGTCAATGATAACTTGGGCACTTCTTAGAATGGCACCATCACGTGACAGTCTTTCAAGAAGTTATTTTTTGTTGTCCAATACTTTCAATGTGTCTGGACTTCAGAAGATGAAAGTGAGTTGTATTGGAATAATGATTAGCTGAAGGAATAGTATAGAAAGGTGTCTCTTGCAAGAACTAGAACTTAGATATGGAATCAAAAGGAGAAACAAGCTTGCAAGAATCTATGGAAAAACTAGACAAATATTTGGACTGATTTTAATCATTTCCTTGATTCCAGCTTCTCCACAATGAATTAAATAAATAAATAGAATCATTCATTTATTTATCAAAAATAAGGCAACTGAGAGCTTATTTTTGTTAGCATTTTATCATGTTACATACTAAGTTTTTTGTTCACTCTAACTATTCTGTCCTTAGGAAGCTACACCCAAGCCATTCTCTCCAGATATATGTTTTTTTGTTGTTGTTTTTGTTGTTTTTTTTTTTTTTTTTTTTTTGCGCTTCTATCTAGTACCTCTGGCTAGACAAGTAGATAGCTAGTTGTCTGTGGCATTCCGTTGGAGTTACCTTACTAATTGTGTCTAACCATATTACGTGATTCTTTTCTTCTATTTTAAAGTTTGTGATTAACAGTGACCTAGCTTAGGAAGATGTAAGTTAGGCATTATAATAACAATATAATGTCATTTGAAATTTGTAAAATAATTTTAAATCAAGTATTTTGTTTTCTGTTGTGATAACTAACTTCTCAAATGACATGGCATTTATTACTATTTCCTTTTCCGGTATATTGCTAAGAATGGTTTCCATTGTAATTGACAGAAACCTAAACACAAAATGGGCAAAACAATAAAGGAGCTATTGGACGACTGAAAATGATCTGGCTTTAGGCAGTTCGATTGGGATGCTACATCTCTCACTCTGGAATTCTCTGGTTCCATCCTCTTCCATGTTTTGGTTTCTCACGAAGGTGACCTTTCCGTGTGGCAGCAAAAGGTTGCAGCAGTCACAGGTCTTATATCTGCTAACCTAACTATCTGCTCATCCCACCACTTGCTTGACCTGACCAAGGGGCTTTTCTTTCCCCAACTATTGCACTGAAGTCCTAGGCCTCTATCTGACCAGACCAACTTAGGTCAAGTGGGCAGTCCTGAGTTATCAAAATGCCAAGCACTGAGCAGTTGAGGCCTGGGTTAAGCGCTTGTCACTGAGCCAGTCATTGTGAGTATGGAATTGGTTTGAGCTGAGTGGATGAGGCCAATTGCCCCTGGAGATGCAGCAGGGGAAGGTGATGCCATCCTAATTGCATGGCTGGAATCTGTGGGAAAGGGGTGACAGTATGCTGAGATGGCTACTTCCATAAAGTATACTATAAAGTATACTATGACAGGTGAGCAGGCAACCAAAAGTGTGGACTCCTGAGAATATGATTTGGATTTCTGCTTCCTACCCTATTTCTTTGACTCATAAAGGGAGAATACTACTAATACTTTTCTCTCAAAAAGGAAATGATGAATGTCTGCCATGTAATTTGGTAAACTACTATGTTATGAGGCTAAAAAACAATTTTATTAGTTTACTATGGTTGATGTCTATTATTAGTTAAATTATTTTTTAAAACTTAAAGATAGGCCGGGCATGGTGGCTTACACCTGTAATCCCTGCACTTTGGGAGGCCGAGGTGGGTGGATCATCTAAGGTCGGGAGTTCAAGACCAGCCTGGCCAACATGGTGAAATCCTGTCTTTACTAAAAATAGAAAATTAGCTGGGCAGCATGACGGGCACCTGTAATCCCAGCTACTTGGGAGGCTGAGGCAGGAGAATCACTTGAAACCAGGAGGCGGAGGTTGCAATGAGCTGAGACCACAGCATTTCACTCTAGCCTGTGTGACAAGACTGAAACTCCTTCTAAAAAAAAAAAGTACAGAAATAAGTCAGACATTTAATAAGAACTCTTATTTCTTATAAGTAAATCAAATGCTTGTGTAGACCTTCAATTTTACCAGAATTTCCAGTGTGTTTTGTAACATGGT
Organism: Mandrillus leucophaeus; assembly: GCF_000951045.1. Classification (NCBI taxonomy): domain Eukaryota; kingdom Metazoa; phylum Chordata; class Mammalia; order Primates; family Cercopithecidae; genus Mandrillus; species Mandrillus leucophaeus. The sequence goes on along the minus strand of NW_012106030.1, from coordinate 4,947,587 downwards.
ATAGAAATCTAAAATGGCTATACTAAGATATAGATGATCCTGTCATCAAAATATTTGGGAAATGTCAAATTAGACCAGAGTAAATTGGTGTCCTTGCAATAAGACTTCTCAGAATCTTTAACATTCTAATATTAAAAGTGAATCTTTAAGAGAGAGTCATATTATTGCTGAATTTGTCATATAAATTTCATCATAAAATCATTTAGTGGGGATAAAACATTAGAAAAGTGGTTCTTAACTGAAGGTAATTTTTCCCCCAGGGGACACTTGGCAATGTCTGGATGTCTTTTTTTCTTGCCACAAATGGGTAGGTGTTATTGACCTCTAGTAGCAGGATACTAAACATCCTACAATGCACAGGACAGGCCCCAGACAACCGAGAATTATCCAGCCAAAACTATCAATAGTGCCACAGTTGAGAAAACCTGTTTGAATTAATATGATATGAAATTGACTCTGTGAAACACCAATTTAGACAGTTGATGCCAAATTTCCTACCTCCAAAGAATGGTGTAATCATCTGCTTTTCCAATGGCTCACCATTAACTTGGCCTTTATTCAACATGAGGATAGACACCTTAGTATTTGAAGTGTACCAAAGCAAAGCAAGGCTAAATCCTAAAATATGTCCAACATATGCCCAACAGGGTTACTACAATAAAGTATATTTATTAAAAAGGATTAAAACCTTTATTATTATGCTAAAACCTTCATTCATCTATTATTATATATTTTATATGAAATCAGTCAAATCAAGCTTCTCAAATAGCAGCAACCGCATACTAATACCTTACATTTTGAAAACCACTGGATCCTTTCCACACAACCTTTATACCTCCATTCTGATTTCCTATATCTCCATCACATCCTTGAGGCATAGACTGACTAGATAAAATTACATAGGCTTTGAAAGAGGAATATTTTAATGTTTAGTACAATTTGATTCTATTCTGACAACCTCATAGAATAATTCAAATAGAAAGTTTCCATTAGTCTTGTAAACGGTCTATTCAATAAAGTCAATTGCTCTGTGTAACACTGTAGCCTATATTTAATAAATATTATTTAAAACATATTACGTAAGAGTAAATACTTGATGTTAAAATGCAATTTTCTAGGATTTAATCTATTAGATTAAAATAATAAAAAAATTGAGACCCCAAAAGTTAACTACATTTTACTTTTAAGAGGAATTTAATCAGAATTGAAACTTGCTAATAGCTGTATGTGAATGGATATCTTTAAAAGGTACTGATACCGTAAGATTACAACGAGTCTGTGATTATTTGGCCATTCTCTGCCTTGCTTGTCTGGGAAATTCCAGTTTTAACATAGACATAAACCTAAAGCTTTAAAGACAAACAAGCAAAAAACAACACCACAAATAATCAGAACAAAACCCTGTGGCATCTCTTAGATATTATCCTCATCCTTCCAAAGTCAAATCATGCAGAGAAACTGAAGTAACAGAAATATTGTTACACATGAGACAGCCGAAACCCAGAGGACTTGACAGACTCAAATGTCAGAGTCAGGTGTGAAACAGCTCTGCTGATTCTTAGTCACAACTCTTTCCACAAATATATTGTTTTAATTACGAAATTCCTAGAGCGCAATACTGATCTAGCTGGTGAAATCTTAAAGGAAGCTGTTAATCTTTGCCTCCCCACGTAACAAAGTAGAAGGGTAAATACATGTCCAACGAGATCATTAATCACTCTCATTTATTGCTTTTCTTTTCCTTCTTCTTTTTTTTTTTTTTAAATAAAATTACATGAGTAGCAGGAAGAGTAGGTCAAGCGAGGTAACAGGTCTAATTAGGAAGTAGGGTATTCACAGGGCACATCCCAGGACTGTAGTGGAAATTCCCTAACATTGTAATTTAGTAAGGCAAAGGTATCTGGCTGAGACTTACATAATTTGCGGTATCCAGCTTTTGTTTGCTAACCTGAAAGGACAACAGTGACATAATGTTATTTTCCACACCTAAGTATCACTTGACTTTTTAAAGCTCCTGTAGACTGGTTAGCTCAGTCCCAGGGGACAAGGAGAGGAAATCCCCTTGATTTGTTTTAATTAACCTGGTTCCCTTACCTATTTATAAATTTACCTATTTATAAAGATATGTGTATATACATATACACTCACATATAATTTTATATTTCTATCTACATTCCACTGAAGGAGAGAAATGTAAACTTATAAAGCAGCATGTTAAGTTTCATTTATAATTAACATTTTAACATGTTTTTCTTTAATATCTGGACATCTCTTCAAATGGTGTCCTTCTAAATTTAAATAAATGGACCTAATTGTTAAGCTGACAAGGACATAATAGGTATTCCATTTTTCCTGTGTTTTTGCAATTTGGGGACACACTAGTTTTATTAGTATATACATTGTGATCATCTTTTTCTCTGGCTCCCATTCTATATGACTCAATATTCTGATGGTTCTCAAAGAAATTAAATCAACTAATTACCAAGAGATATGGCAAGAAGTTGCAAATGGGGCTTCTTCACTTTGACTTTTTACAAGAAACCATTTGAGGCAGTGGGAAAAGTTAAGTCTGGAATCAGATATAAGATATAAGACTAATGCTAGTGATGATAATAGTTATGAGGCACTGAAGTCCTTTACATGTAATCCTTATAGCAATTAGATGAGTTAGAATGCATTATGATCTCCGTTTCATTAATAATAAAACTGAATTCATTGACGCGAAGTTCCACATTTAGGAAGTGGTGGAGCTGGTATTCAAACCTAAGTCAGCCTGATCCAGTTTGATCTTTTAACCACTAAGCTGGCCTGGATTTGCATTCCAGTGTTCTCATTTCAATGGTAACCACTTTCACAAATTATGTCATTTCTTTCAGCCTCTGCTTCCTCATTTATATGAAAGAATGTAATGCTAACTATTCTAAATGGTTGCTTTAAAGATAAAATAGCATAATGCTTGTGGAACCACCAACATAGAGTATGTGTTTGCTCCATTTCCTCTTCTTCACAACTCCATCAAAATAGAGAAATTGGCATACAAGACAATTAGCATGTAATATGAAGGTTCTCATTGTTGACTATACATTAGAACCCCCTGAGGGACTTTTACAGTGTACCAATGACTACTTCCAAAAGGAAATGAATAGGATTCCTAGGATGCTGATGATATACTATTAATCTGAGTGGTGGTTACACAAGTGTGTTCACTTTGTGACAATTCCTTAAGCTGTACATTTATGATGGCTGCATTCTTCTGTATGCATATTCTACTTCAATTAAAGTGTGTATTATTAATACAAATACTAATTCACATGTCTCACCCCTCAGATATTCTGAATCAATAGCTCTGTGTAGGAGTGCAAACATTCGCTTTATGTAAACACTTCTCAAGTGATGTTAATATGCAGTCAGCCTTGAGAACTACTGTTAAAAGTAGAACCAAACCTCAGCAAATAAAAGAATCAATGAAGGCATGCTTTACAACAAAATATGACATATTTGCCAAATTCAAAACTCTGAGTAGGCGTACTATAATTAGACGTGGAGATTGTGAAAGAGTATCATTGTTTCATGTAAAGATTATCCCAAAATACGAATTAAATATTCACTAAAGATCTATTTGGTTCTTCAGAAAGCACTGTATTTTTTGTACTTTTCTTTCTTTTATGACCATTTCTATTAACATTTATTTTGCTAAGCCATCCTATGTTTTTTGAACATCTTTATCCAACAAAAACAATGTAGTTTGAAAAGATTTTTTAAAATGTGAGTTGGGCCGGGCGCGGTGGCTCAAGCCTGTAATCCCAGCACTTTGGGAGGCCGAGATGGGCGGATCACGAGGTCAGGAGATCGAGACCATCCTGGCTAACACGGTGAAACCCTGTCTCTACTAAAAAACACAAAAAACTAGCCAGGCGAGGTGGCAGGCGCCTGTAGTCCCAACTACTCAGGAGGCTGAGGCAGGAGAATGGCGTAAACCCAGGAGGCGGAGCTTGCAGTGAGCTGAGATCAAGCCACTGCCTCTAGCCTGGGCGACAGAGCGAGACTCCGTCTCAAAAAAAAAAAATGTGAGTTGAAATGTCTACTCCATCAAAGTACCCACATTTGCAAGTTTAGTCAAACATTCTTCAGTATCTAATAATAAATAACAAGTAAGATGACCGTGTCTGCATTATTTTTTCCCAACAGCAATAGTCATCTTAATTATTCCTTATTATTGGACATTGTTGTTTTGGACTACACTGATAACATTTGCATTTGTCTTTTCTTACTAAAGCACACACACTACACATACACACACACACACGCATGCTCTAATACACATACTATCTTAGAAAAATGCTCTATAAAAACATAAACAGGTTAATATAAGTTAAGATTAATTTGAAAATATGCTGTATACTTAACTTTTGTAAGCCTTTATCAATGTCTTTATAATGAAAGTTTTAAGCAATATACTTATTTTGCTGGGATTTTTTTCAAAACTGGTAAAAAGAGCTGTCGAGATAAAATTTTAGGTATTTATTATGTTCATATAAGGAAACTCTGACTTGCTTTCATAGGCATAGGTGTCACTCTCCTTTTCATTTAATTGATTTTCTATCTTCTAATAATTTT
>NW_012106030.1:4927668-4942920 GCF_000951045.1 Mandrillus leucophaeus | reverse complement strand
TAAGGAAACTCTGACTTGCTTTCATAGGCATAGGTGTCACTCTCCTTTTCATTTAATTGATTTTCTATCTTCTAATAATTTTGATTTTCTATCTTCTAATAATTGTTATTATCTTGTAATAATAAAATTTGGTTATTAATCAGTATCTGATTAATAACTGAAAGCATTTGCACATCTTCCTAATGGGAGGAATATGCATAGCACAGATTGAACTAGCAATGTTTGATGATTATGTGTATAAATTTAGTTATCAGAAAGGTAAACCTGATCATTGCTATATTTTTTCAAAAGCATAAATGTCAGGTTTGAATATGCTCAAAGAATACACATGCATATAAATTACATTAGTCAATGGGAGAAAGTCGGAAAAGGAATAAGGAAAGAAATCTAATCTTATACTCAATTGGTGAACCTGCCAACTCCATCACGTCTCAAGTCAGGTGGGCTTTGGAGGCCAATAGATTTATTATACTTACAAAGCTGCTGGGAAAAATTTGGGTAAGAAAACCTAAAAAGGTAAAAAGCAGCTGAAAGTATTGAAATATAAAGATTATTCAGTATTAAACAATCCATAGTATTGAGAGTGGGAAGTACAAACAGATCTCACTGAAGCTAGCATACTAATGTGAGATTTATGCTGTCGATAACTATTTGCAATTAAGTATAATGTGCAAATACCATGGGATTATGTATTTCAGTTGTTAGAAATAGAAAAAAAAAGATTAGTTTTTGGCACTTCTTAAATTTAATAATAGCTGGTGTGCTGGAAAGAAAAATGAAAAAAAAAAAAAAACAAAAACCCTTTCTCTGGATTAGCAGAGAACGATCTAATATCTGTCAGTGAATACCATTATGATTTTTATACATGTCTCTAGTCTGGCTTAATTCATAGATTGCACAGATATTACTTAAATGAGACTTCAAGAGAGAACACGGATTTTTGAAACTGAGGCTTGGTCTCCAATGTTGTGGTTGCCAGGTAGTGGATTAACGAGCTGTCAGTGTGAAATCCATTCATTTCTTCTTATCATTCAGGAAGCAGACATCCTGTCACTCTCAACCGGCTTCGTAAATTTCACAGGAAGGTAGAGGCATCACAGTGGCGGCCCCAGGTTTTATTTATATGTAATAATATTCTGATCATGATGTTTGCCCTTTCCTATCAAATACCTTTGTTATCTTAATCAGTGCGTCATTGCCACATTCATGTGTTTTTGTTTTGTTTTTATACAATATCATTAATTTGAACCATATGAAACTGCCATTTTGTAGTTCCAAAATGATGGCATATTCACAATGTCACCATTTCATATGGTTCAGCCTACTATTGATTTACTTATGGAAGAGTGAAGGAGCAGGGATAATTTTATAGCAAGTAGCAAAGCAAAGAGGAGAAAAGCTCAAGTACCAAAGCAAAGAGGAGAAATGTGTGTGTGTGTGTGTGTGTGTGTGTGTGTGTGTGTATTGACAGTCTAATGTGTGCTAGGCACATCTTATGCACCAGATATACAGCAAGAAACCAGATTAAGCCTCTGTTCTCATGGGAGTTACAGGTCTGCAGGGAAAATGGATAATAAAGTAGTGTATGAGAGAATTCCAGATGAGTTCTGTGAAAACTCAGGGAAAGAGAACATAAAGAGACTTGGCAGGAGGTATTGCAGGTAGGAGAGGGACAAGTCTTTTAGGCAGGGTGGACACAGAAGACCTCTTTCAGAATATGAATGAGAGTTGAACAGAAATCTGAAAACAAAGAGAATATATCTCACAAAGAACTGGGAAAGCCGTGTTCTATAGTAATGGGCTAGCAAGTGTAAAGGCCATGACGTGGAAAGGCACTGGACTGACTTAAAGAGAAACACAATAGCCAGAGTGGCTGGAGCAAGTGATGGAAAGGGAGAGTGGTAACAGACAAGCTGATAAAATCAGGTGGGGCCAGATCTGGTGGGGTGGTAGCCTTGGCCAGCCTTGGGATTTTATAGGAAAGTGATGGAAAGCCACTGAAAAGTTTTGAGCAGAGGAGCACAATGATATTTTTAAAAGACTACTCTGGTTTCTATGTGAATAATTTCCTAGAAGGAAAAAAGACCAGAAGCAAGAAGTCCAGCTACAAAGTCACTGAGATTGTCCTGTGAGAGACTGCTCAGCTTTGACGTGGGCCTGAGGAGTGAACGTGCTGGGAAGCAGCAGCAGGACCAGCTTCACTGGCATCCGGTGTGTGACCTGCACAGTCCCACAGGGTCCTGCACTCAGAGGGGCCTCCTGGGTTGACGCTGTGCTGTTGCCATCTTGGAATTATTCAGAATTTTTGAACTGGGGGCCCCATATTTTCATTTTGCACTAGACCCCACAAATTATCTAACCATTCCTAAGAGGAAAAGTTATGTTTCCTCTTTGTTTAGATTTCTGTTCAACTTTCCCCTCCTGAAAGAAGCCTGGTCTGGCCACCCTGCCTAAAAGAGCCAAGGCCTTCTGGCATTTAGAGGTAAAGAATAGGAGGAAGGGTCAGGAAATGAGATTGTGAGGAGCAGTCAGTAAAGGTGGAAGGCCAACATGAAAAGTGTGTTATGTATGAAACAAAGAATTAAAAAGGTAATTCATGAAAGAAGGGAAGTGATCAACGTTGCCAAATGCTGCTGAAAGGTCAGATAAGGTGCAGACTTAGAATTAACCCCTAGATTACTTTTGAATGATAATCAGTTATCTTAGGTGTTTATGGGGTAAATGTCCACGGCCTTTTTTTTTCACTAAGGTAAAATTTACATAAAGTAAAATACTCTTTTTGGCTTACAGTTCTGCAAGTTTTCAGAAACATACACAGTTGTGTTATCACCACCATAATCATGACATGGAACTTTTATCAGGACTCAAAATTCCCTGTGTCTTTTTGTAGCCAACACTTTCCCCATAGCTAGCCACAGATCTGTTTTCTGCTTCTGTAGTTTCACAATATGTCCTAAAATGGAATCATTCAGGGTGTGGCTATTTGAATCTGACTGTTTTTACTTAGTATAAAGCCTTTGAAACTCATCTTCTTATTACATATATCAGTAATTCCTTTCTATCTACTGATGAGTAGCATTCCATTGTATAGATGGACCACAGTTTGTTTATTCATTGCCCTACTGATGATTCTTTTCAATTTTGGAAGTGACAAATGAATTCACAATAAATATTCACATAGAAGTTTTTGTGTGAACATAGGTTTTCATTTCACTGGAGTAAATACTTAGCTCCTGGGTCATATGATAATTGCATGTTTAATTTTATGAAAAAAAACTCAATGTTAAAACTGCTTTTCAAAGTTGTTAAACCATATTTTATTCCTACCAGCAATATATGTGAATTCTAGTTGCTATATAGGTTTATTTTCTTTTAGTTTTAGCTATCCTAAAAGATGGCATATCATTGTCGTTTTAATTTCCATTTCCCTAATGACTAATGATACTGAGCATCTTTTCACGTACTTATCTTCCAACTCTATTATCTTCTTTGGTGGATAATCCATTCACATCACTTATCCATTTATTTTTTCATTGAATTGGTTGTTTCCTTATTAGTGAGATATGAATATTCTGTATGTATTCTGTCCACCAGTCTTTTATCAGATGTCTACTTTGCAAATATTTTCTCAGAGTCTGTGGCTTTTCTTTTTATTCTCTTACTAATGTTCTTCAAAGAGCAGAGGTTTCTAAGTTTGATTAAGCCCAAAATATCATTTTTTCTTTCACAAATTCTGCTTTTGCTGTCACATTTAAGAAATCTTTGCTTACTAACACATGTTTAAATTTTTGTTCTATGTTTCTTCTAGAAATTTTATAGTTTTAGATTTTATACCTATGACCATGGGATTTTGTAAGATAGAAGTCATTGGTGACTTTTTTGAGTATCAATTAATTTGTGGGAACAAAGACCTAGTCAAAATAGATTAGAGAAAATAGGAGATAAAAGAATTGAGACTGCCTTTATAGACCGTGTTTACAGTACTTCTACTATAAAGAAGAGGTGAAAACTAGGGCAATCGCTGGAAAGAAACCCTTACAGGTGGAGTATGATGGCTGGTTGCATGTAGGCAAGCAAAATCGGACACATTGCCCTGTGTTTCTATAAAGTAGTACAAATGGACACAAATCGGAGGAGAGAAAATCCAGGGAAACCTCGCTCAGTGGGTTAAAAGTTCCAAGCATAGAAACTGGTTATTTAAAATGAAAATAACAGGGTTTCTAGGGCAAGTAAGGATAAACTTCTATGCTTTTGCATTAGAGCCAGTAAAATGTTTGTCTTGGAAAAAATGAAAAGAGGTAGGAAAAGAATTTCCAATTGACCTTAAACTCAGAAACTTGTCTGATTGAATCTTTTTCCATGGATTGGGCAAGAGAGAATTAGTAAGTGAGGGGGGTGGGGGTATCTATTCCCTGGGCAGAACCTCAATGGGTCTCACATTTCCTAGGATCTCTTTAAACCTCCTTTGAACACACTCTGTTTATAAAGTGACCTCAGTGGTTTTGGTACATTCCCTACAGTCCTGGCATTCTCTCTGCTCAGTATCACAGAAAGTAGGCAGTGAGTCAGAGGCAGAGATTATACATACATGTATGGAATATCAAGCTGAAAAAAGGTATTTTCAGGTTGCTCGTTCCTTTAATTATAAAATATTCTACAAGCTTTCAAAGGGAAAACAGAGAGAGCATAGTTAAGAAGTCAAAGAACACCGTGGTAGTCAAAATTATTATGTAAGGTTTGATTTCTAGGACTAGGTTAAATTCTATGAAACAATGTTCTGGCTTTCTGAGAGGAGAGTCTGAAGCTTCCCTTCAGAGCCAGTGATATCTTCTGGGGGATAGGCCTACTGTACATGCATAACTCAGTTACTGAGTAATCCTAAAGGAAACCAAGGCATTTATTTTGATATGTTTATAAAATCAGGGGTGAGTATTAGGCTTTCATGGTGGTTTTAATGTTTCTTTTGTTAGCTTGTTTCTACTGTCATAGAACTAGCAGTTTCTTTCCAGTTAAAAGTTATGCAACATATGCCAACAAGGGCTAAGATTAATTAAACCTGAAATAATTATTTCTTTAAAATGTCCAATTAAGCATTGCAAAGCATATTATGGAAACTTTTCATGGAAAAAATTATAATTTAAAAAATGGTATGTATAATTTATATGTCATAATGATTCTTGTGTGTGTCCACATGGCATCAAAGAACCATGAAAGGAATGGCATTACTTCCCAGGCTAGTGCGTATGGTCTTGCGATGCCATTTGGTAAATCCTAGTCTTTAAAGTCCCTAATTTTCATTTCACTTATGTCAGAAACAGTGAAAAAGTTAGGGAAAAAAATAGCACTTATGACATTTCAACTGCCGAAAATGTGAAAATTATATTACACCTGATTTATACATACAATTAATAAATAGTCAACAGTCCCCAGTAAATCAATCACATCCTTATTACTATATGTAAATAATAAAGGTGGAGTAGTGATGATCTTCGGATAAAGAGGAATTTCAAATTTCTTGTTAGCCTCTTCATTTTATAGAATCTTACGGCCTTGTTAGTGGGTACACAACAGAACCCAACCCAATTTGAGGACATAGTACTAATCCACTTCTGCCAGTGCAATTATTAGCACATTTTCTCGAAATCCAGTTCAAGTCACAATTAGAGCTAACAATTTTTACTTTTCTACATGCCAGCATGTGCTCACTATGTCGAATGCATTTTATTTTCATTAATCCCCATAGAGTGGGTAATATTTTATTCATGTTTTACACACAGAGAAGCAGATTCAGAGAAGAAAAAATAACTTTCCCAGGCTCAAATATGAATTATGTAAAGCAATCATGCCTTTAACTCCAATATTCTGGAAGTGGGTATATTCTTAACCACTAACAACAGATACCTACTTAGTACGAACAGCTTCATATTTGGGCAAGAAAATTCCTGTTGAGGTGACAGAGAAAGGTGTAAGCAAAACTGGAAGAGCATTTTTAGCAACGGCAGGTCTATGTTTTGCGAAGGCCATTCCCAGACATTGTGTGGATGAAGAATATGTAGAGGACCCCGACCTGGACTGCAACTGCCTATGAGTTCATCTTCAAGCTAAAATAGCCCAGATATCTCAGAAAAGACACAGTGTGACTAGATACTCCTAGAACTGCTTGCTCAAACCCACACTATGCATAACTTTTGGCTTTCCAGTTATACCAATAAAGCATCATCATTTTTGAAGAAATATCCAGAGTCTTAAAAGACCCCAAATATTGTTCCCGCCATCTCTCAACTCCGGTGGACAGGGAAAAATGTAGAATAAGTTCCCTTATGGGAAGTTTAAATCCTGAGGCAATGTAGCCAAGTCATTTTTATTATTCCTGAAATCAACCTGTTTCAGGGAACAAAGCTTTTCAGTGCAATTTTCAAATAACACACTCAAATAGGTATGCAAGTAAAAGAGCTGGAAAGAAAGGGAAATTGGACCATGATATGTTGAACGCTTGCTTTGAAGAGATAACTACAGCAAAATGATCAAGACCACAGGAATGGAGGGGAAGTCTGTGCATTCATTTATAAGTATGACGTTATGTATCATCAGCTAATTTTCACCTACTATGTATTTAACATCTGTCAATGTTGCCTATACTAAGTCATTTTTAATGTTAGTAATAGCTATTATTTTATTAAATTTTATTTTATTATTAAATTATTTTATGAAAGTATATAGTACTATGTATATATGTGACAGATTTTTAAGAGAGAGGAAGAGAGAGATTCATGATAGAGAACTTTCAATGTCTGAAGCTTGTGGAGAAGTTATTCCTTGCAATAGACATTCAGATCATTTTCAGTTCCATGGCAGACACAGATCCTTTGTTATTAAACACATCAAAACTTTGCTTCCATGAAGGGCAATCTTCTCAGTTGTTCCCTCTCTGAGTTCAAATTTGAGTGCTTTTTTCATGGAAAGTGATTATTGTGAGGTAATAAAGAGGTAGTAAATGTGCTCTCTTTCTCTCTCTCTCATTTATGCCATACTTTAAGAAAATAAATCTTTGACAAAAGATTAAATAAGCAATTGTTATTGAGCATATTGTTTTGTGACTCATAGACACATTTGTAATGTTAAATATTTATCGCATTTACACAACAGGACACATTTTCTCATTAGTTTTTTGAGTTTTTTTTTTTTTTTTTCTCCCTGAATTCCAAAAGGAGCTTTGACATTAAGCCTCTGCTTTGGAGAAAAACAACTACTCCAAAAATATGCTAACCATCTACCCTCTTGTTTGCATTCTATTCAGTGGCTCACATAAATATGCAAGATCTACAGAGAAAATGTAAAATGAAGTGCTTGACATTCTCTTTGGTGCTTCCAGCATTCCTTTTGGGAACAGACCTAAGCTGCTAAACCACACTTGCTCCAGACTCCATTACCATGGACTAATGCAGCCCGAAGAGGATAATATTAGGAAGATAAGAGAAATGGGTCATATGCAACCCTTGGTACAAAACATGGTTTGGATGCGGCATAAAATAGAAATGTTTCTACTTATGCATAAATGTGTATTGATGAGTTTTCCTTTTTTTTTTTTTTTTTTTTTTTTGAGACGGAGTCTCACTCACTCTGTCACCCCAGCTAGAGTGCAGTGGGGCAAGTTCGGCTCACTACAGCCTCTGCCTCCTGAGTTTAAGTGAGTCTCCTGCCTCAGCCTCCAGAGTAGCTGGGGCTACAGTGTTGCGTGTGTTACCATGCCCAGCTATTTTTTGTGTCTTTAGGAGAGATGGGGTTTCACCCTGTTGGCCAAGCTGGTCTCAAACTCCTGGCATCAAGCAATCCACCTGCTTCGGCCTCCCAAAGTGCTGGGATTACGGTCTCGGGCCACCATGCCTGGTCTATATTGATGAGTTTTAAGGAAGAGAGGAGTCTTTCTCTCTGAATCACTTTCCAAATCCATTCTTAGATAAACTTTCTGGGAAAATAGAGAAGAGCATTTTATATTTTCAAAAAGCCTGCTCCATTTATAAAATCTTGCATTTCCTGTAATTTCTTAAAATTGTCGTACACATTTACACACATGCTAATTTTCACATATATATCAAAACACTATTTGTTCATCAGTCCTAATTTGCTAACTGGTTTTCTCACCAACGGACCTGATGCTGTCGATATACCCCTTCTTACCCCTCTCTGTTTGCCCATATTGAGTGTTTCTTCTCACACTTTCTTATTATCATTACTAAAGAACATAAATTATCTCTGTGTAAACCTACATTTTCCAAAATACATCCCAACAGAGAGTAGTTTTATGGAAATTGAATGGATATTCTCGAAATTAGAATTCCATTTCAAATGTGTTTAGAAACATTCTGGGTTAAACAACATTTAACGTTTCTTTCTGTAGGATTTCTCAGTCTTTCCTGAGCTTATGCACTCCAGAGCTCCAGAAAAGAAATCCCAAAAGCATTCTTTGTTTCTTCCTTCAGAAAACCTTTGGCAGGACATTTTAAAGTCCTGGGCCAGCCAGGCAGGGGGCTTGACAGCTCAGCCGGGTACTCCAGAACCAACTTGAAATCTCTGCTCAGGGGTGAGCCAAGAGTCATAGAGTTGTGTCTTGTGCTGCTGCCTCATGATGGTACAGACAATGTAGGGGCTAAGGGAAAACTTCCCTTTCCCCCCGCGAAAGTTCACTGAAGATCACTTAAAAAGGCAGATGAAGAGGAGAAAGGGCATACAAATGTATTTGATTATACTTGACAGTGGAACTTACATGACAGGGGAACTTGCAGAATGAAAACCTAAAGATACAGGGGAAACTCTCCACTATTATGCTTAGATTCAACAAAATAGGGACAGCCCTATAGCAATATGATTGGGCAAAAGTGTAGAATCTAATGCTAATAGACTGGGGGAACCCAGCGAGGCATGTCTGTCTACATCCTTCTTGGCCTGTCTGTGCAGAATTCCTTACCTCTGGGGTGGGGCAAGACCCTTTCTGGAATAGGGGTCTTATGACCTAAAATCAAACAAGGTAGGTCAGATCATTTCTTTATGGTCATTTTTTACATAGAAAGGCAGGGGAGCAAAGATTAGATTAATATTTGTAGGTTTTGGTCATATTTTTGGGTTAGAGTGACATTTTTACATTTTATGGCTGGCTTTGGAAAAAAGAGGTTCTGGTGTCTGTGACCTACCTTATGGAAAAGGGATTCTAGTTTCCATGGCTAGCCTCAGGGGAGCAGAAAGGGCCAGAATTATGAGGGCAGGAGAAGGTCAGACAAAGCTGCTTCTGAGACCCTCATTTTGGGGCATTGCTTTTGGAGACCTCGTAACAGCCAGAAGGATACATTTGGTTGTTTTTTGTTTCATGTTTTTTTCCTACTTCCCACACCTATTTCACAATATTTCAATAAAGCAATGTCCAAAAAATTGTCCATTATCATTCCAGCCACCTGTGGAAGTGAGTTAATATTACATATTGTGTAATATTATGAAAGTTAATATAAAGGAATGTCTTAGAATTTGCATGGGAATTTGACATAAATGACTCAGATGAAAATAATGTCACCTAATATTGGTTTGGCTGTGTCTCCACCCAAATTTTAGCTTGAATTGTAGCTCCCATAATCCCCACGTGTGGTGGGAGGGACTCCATGGGAGGTAATTGGATCATGGGGGCAGGTTTTTCCCATCTTGTAATAGTGAATAAGTCTCATGAGATCTGATGGTTTTATAAAGGGCAGTTCCCCTGCACAAACTCTCTTTCTGCTGCTATGTAAGACATGCCTTTGCTCCTTCTTCACCTTCCGCCATGATTATGAGGCCTCCCCAGCCATGTGAAACTGTGAGTCTATTAAACCTCTGTTTTCTTTATAAATTACCTAGTCTCCGATATCTCTTCATAGCAGTATGAAAATGGACTATCGCCTCTTAAATTGGGCAGATTCCCAGTTATTTTGAGGATCTTTTTTTATGTCAGGCCATCTATGGCAAAGTGGGGGGAATAGAAGCACCTGCAAGTATTGGTTTTGTTGTTTAAACCTGGCAGCAAACAGCCAAGCAGGATGCATTTGGAGGGGTTGTAAGAACTCTGTTACACAGCAGATAACACTCTTCTCTCTTACACTATACTTTAAAAAATAAAATGTCCCTAATAGAGGCTCACAGATGCATGGTGTTAGTATTTGGCCAATAATGACCACTAGGCTAAATAGCACAAAGCCTACTGTCAATAGAAACCATTGAAATCTTTTTTTAAAATAATGGTCATTTTTTCAAATATTTATTTTGCTAAATTATGCCAAACAATTGGCTTACTCCATTACTTCATTAAACAGTTTTTCTTGATCAACATGACTGAATTCACAGGGTCTTTTATTATCATGCTAAAGAACAAACAAGAAACTAATAATGCCTTCAGATACAGAACAGTTTGCACATTCATTAGGTAGGTTCCTGTTTACATTGCCCCTGTGAAGGCCTTGTATTTTCTTACAACTGCTGATCTACCTGGGAAACATAGTGAAGCCTGGGATCTCTGGTAGAAGAATTAAAGACTCAAGAAATTCAAATGCACATTGTCAGCTGTCAGACACTAATGACTTTACTGAGCTCAGTTGAAAGCTAGCTGATCAGAATAAAAATGCCCTCTTTAAATTTGCTATCATATTTGGAGGGTCTGTTTGCTAACATATTTGGTGTACAGAATTAGATGAATTATAATTCTTCATTTATGGCAGGTTTTGCTAATCTCATACATAGTATTATTTGGTTCCTTGATTCTTTGCCTTAAAAGTATATTAAAAACCTGTGAATCCACTACTCTACACAGAAACAGAAACATTGGAGATTACTTATATATTTATCTAGGTGGTCTTTCTTCACCCATCTTACTCTCTCCTTCCACCCAACTTTATACACATACATTAGCACAAATGCTATCTTTGGTGTGACATACACAGTTTTTATGTAATATGTGTTTATGGAGCACATATTGCCTTCTGTTTTTGTTTGTTTGTTTGTTTTTGAGATGGTGTCTCGCTCTGTTGCCCAGGCTGGAGTGCAGTGGTGCAATCTCAGCAGCTCACTGCAAGCTCCGCCTCCCGAGTTTATGCCATTCTCCTGCCTCAGCCCCCCGAGTAGCTGGGACTACAGGCGCCCGCCACCACGCCTGGCTAATTTTTTTGTATTTTTAGTAGAGACAGGGTTTCGCGGTATTAGCCAGGATGGTCTAGATCTCCTGACCTCGTGATCCGCCCGCCTCGGCCTCCCAAAGTGCTGGGATTACAGGCATGAGCCCAGTGCCCAGTCTATTGCCTTCTCTTTTTAAAAAATATCTCGACATGTTCTTATACAACCACCTGAGAAGATCATTCTGGGTTTATATGTTTAGTAGTGTCCATTTGCAGGCAGTAATAATCTCACTTGACATCTAGAGAGTATTACAGTTTGCAAACCACTTACATAAAGAATTCACTCTCATAATTGTCCACCAATTCTCTAAGAATGATGAATGCCACTGGAGGGATTAAGTGTGTCAAAACCAGAATTTTGCTGGTGTTCCTATGTATTTTCCATGACATGGAACCAGAGATACTGCTGCACTGCACTGAAATCAGCTGGGCTCATATCGCTCCGGAACAGAATCACGGGGATTAAAGCAGAGCTCTTTTCCTTCTTCCATTAAGTTGATCTCTACAGTAGATGATAGGACATCTATTTTGACTTTTGTGTGTTGAGACTTGAAAAAACTATGTGCTAAATCAAAGGTAATTCTGGCCCTCATTTCTTCTTCTGTACTGAAATCATTGTGTAATTCTGGAATGACTTGTACAGGAGCCCAAAACCTGTTGGCAGTTAGCTCATGTTTTCAAAGTGAAAACAAATGCTTATCCCTGTTTCCTCTGCAGCTGTCTTTTCTGGGATTGTGTTGTTCTACCTCCTTGATTATAGGCTTAAAAAGAAATCCAGAGAAATAGTCTAGTTGGGGAGTAACCCTGAGGGATCTGACTTCTCGAATTCAGACAATTTATCAGCTTTCTCTTGTATATATTATTTGGTCTGGTAGAAATAAGCAGAGGTGTATTTGAATTGAGGAAATAAAAAACGGATTCCAAACTATTTTTAACCTCAGTTTTATCATGTTCCAGTCCCCAGAAATAGAACCAGTCTGACAAAATGTTGCTTAGTAGTTGTCTTTAAGTGGCTTTTCTTAGTTAATAGCTAATAATGATTTGTAATTAGCAAATAATTTGAATGTAAATAGATTCTTCTACACTGCCTACCAATGCTTGAAAACAATTTGTTCTCTTAAATAGCTTACAAATTACCCAGGCAGTCTTGATGATACTGTTGATTTGTTTGGGAAAAAAAAAAAAATCTGTATATGAAGTAAAAAGGGAACTTTAGCTCTACCTGAATTCCCTACTCGAATTGTGACATATTTTGAAGCAATGGACTCCAAGTTTATGTCGTATTAATATTACTGGCACTGTTCGGCAGTCAATACACACACCAAAAAAATGTGTCCTGGAAGAGAATTGAGAAAGTGCCTTAAAGAGTAACTGGATGCCTCTAAAAAATTCTTAAGCCTAGTAGGTTTGCCAATATTCCTTACAATTTCCTGTGACAGCGTCCTCAGAATGGAAGGTGAAGAAACCTGAGAAACAGAAATACCTTAGGAAATGATGAATGTGGAAGAGAAAAAGGAGAGAAGGGTCTGGATGGGATCTTTGCCATGGTGAAAGAAGGTAGTAACAGTGGAAATGGACAAAGGTGGGGGAGTGATAGAAAAATTTTAGAAGGCAGATGGGTGGAATTTGGTGAGACATTATGTGTGTAATTTGAAGAAGGATGAAAGATAATTCCATGATTTGGGACTGATTCCATCATTTGTCAAATATTTGCTAACCATCACAAAAGTGAACCAGAGGGAAAATAAAGATTGTTCAACCTTGAATTTCTCACACCCTTGGCAAAAGAACTCAGCACAGTTGTTAGCAACGAAGGGCTAACTTTGTTAATTTTGTAGACAGAATTTGATACACTCATACACTAATATTATAACTTGAATATGAATAAAGATCTAACTTTTGATATTCATCCCACAAGAATGAGACATGAACTCACAGATGGACGTTTCTAAAGTGAGGTGGACTTTCTACTTGCTTCCTTATGGAGAAACTGAGGGCCACCTAATCACCAGGATTGATGGGCAGTGTCAGGCTGGAAAATCTTCAGCTCCCACCAAGGACCACATGTTTATATATGGTTTTGCTTCAGCCTAAATGACTGTGTTAAGTAAAATTGATAGGAGGCCATTGGTTTGAACAGAGCTCTTGCACTAGGCCAAATAGACCAAACCAAAATGGAGTTACTCATGCTGAAGTTCCCTGCCACCAAGGCAAAACTAAGTTGTTTATCTGACCTTCCAAAATATCCGAAGAGATAATAGACACAACCTCAAACAGGCCTGTTTCAGCTGGCATGATATGGAAGTATCCTGCATGTTAACTTTTACCAGGAAATTAATTTTGAAATGACCAATCCGCTTTTGTTCTGTTTCTGCTTTCCTCAGCCCTTTTCTGTCACTATAAAGTCAAGTCTTCCTGTTAAGCTCATCGGAACATTCGTGCTATTCTATGGAATGAGCTATTGACAAGTTCTAGAATCTCAAATAAAAGCCAACTAAAATCTTTAAATTTGTCATAATTTTGTCTTTTGATATCTGAAATGCATTTTCATTTGTAGGATCTCAGAAAATGTTACTGCAAAATGAAGTCCTCAGAAGCAGCTCTCTCTCTGACCTTCTCCAAACCTCCTGTCTCTGGCCCTTCATTTCCACCCCTCGCCTCCTCCCCGCCGCCACCAGGCTGGCCATGGATACTAGACTTCCTCTTCCTCAAGGCAGGTCATGGAAACCAGAATCCCTTTCCCCAAAGCCCGTCACAAAGCATCAAATATTACTTTTACTTCCCCCAATTCCCCTCCGGCCTTTCTGTGTAAACCGTATAGAAATGATCTGACCTACCTTGTTTGAGTGTAGGTCATAACCCTCCCATTCCAGAGAAGACCCTGCCCCATACCCAAATGGAATGATGGAATACTGCACAGAGTCCAGGAGGATCTAAACAGGCCTTGTCGGGCTTCCTCATAGTCTATTAGCATTAGATCATACCCTTTTTGTCTAATTCTATTTCTACAGGGCTGTCCATACTTTGTTGAACCTAAGTATAAAAATGGACAATTTCCCTCTCTATCTCTGGGTGTTCATTCTGAAGTCTCCTGTGTCACATAAAACAAGATCAGATAAGTGTGCTGCCTTTTCTCCTGTTAATCTGCCTTTCTTCAGTGATGTTCACCAAACCTTCAGAGAGAGAAGGAAAGGTTTTCCCCTGACCCCCACACTCCTGCTACCCTGTTTTCCTGGTGAGTTTCTACTCAACATTCTAGACCCAGTACCAGTATTATTACGATTTTATCTCTGCAAGTTTCCCTACCACCTAAACATAATTGAATGTCCACTCATCACCTTTTCCCTGGCACTTACTATACCTCAGATGTAACATTTATCACATGTGTATTACTATATTTGGTTTTAAGTTTTTTGAATAAGTAATACCTTTATATGGTTTACATGTTTAAGTGGCCATCTCCTTCTAATCTTTATTTAACATCTGAGCAGATCCTACTTTGTAGTTCTTGTTCTCAAATAGCCATTGTAATTGTTCTTTGTGTCCTTCCAACATTTCTTTCTGAACAAATAAGCGAATTCAAGTATACTCTTTATTTTTCCTCCTTTCCTGCCACCCACCACAATATACCATACTATATCCACTGTCCCTTGCCTCTTCACTTTATATTCCCAGAAGGTATTTCCATGTCAGTCTATAGGAAGAGCTTTCATATTTTTATTTTCAGCTGTGTTCTATTATATGGAATGTACCGTGGAGTATTTAACTTGTCCACTAGGGATGAATTCATTTGCCTATTATTAAGTTATTTCCAGTATTTGGGAAACAGTGCTACAAACATTGTTTGGTATATGTAATTTCACACATATAAAATATATATATCTGATTAACAGTGATAGATATTGCCAAATTGTCCTCCAGCAGATTTGTAAGATTTTGTACTCCTAAAAGAAACATATGGTAATCTCTGATTTCATAGCCTTGTCAACAGAATATGTTATTTAACTTTTGCACTTTTGCTAATTTTGTATGTTAAAATTGGCATGTCTTATTCACATTTCTTTTA
>NW_012106030.1:4926588-4927618 GCF_000951045.1 Mandrillus leucophaeus | reverse complement strand
ACATCTTTATTTCTGCCTTCATTTCGTTATGTACCCAGTAGTCATTCAGGAGCAGGTTGTTCAGTTTCCATGTAGTTGAGCGGTTTTGAGTCAGTTTCTTTATCATGAGTTCTAGTTTGATTGCACTGTGGTCTGAGAGACAATTTGTTATAATTTCTGTTCTTTTACATTTGCTAAGGAGTGCTTTACTTCCAACTATGTGGTCAATTTTGGAATAAGTGCAGCGTGGTGCTGAGAAGAATGTATATTCTGTTGATTGGGAGTGGAAAGTTCTGTAGATGTCTATTAGGTCTGCTTCGTGCAATGCTGAGTTCAATTCCTGGATATCCCTGTTAACTTCCTGTCTCATTGATCTGTCTAATGTTGACAATGGGGTGTTAAAGTCTCCCATTATTATTGTGTGGGAGTCTAAGTCTGCAAGTCTCTAAGGACTTGCTTTATGAATCTGGGTGCTCCTGTATTGGGTGCATATATATTGAGGATAGTTAGCTCTTCTTGTTGAATTGATCCCTTTACCATTATGTAATGGCCTTCTTTGTCTCTTTTGATCTTTGTTGGTTTCAAGTCTGTTTTATCAGAGACTCGGATTGCAACCCCTGCCTTTTTTTGTTTTCCATTTGCTGGGTAGATCTTCCTCCATGCCTTTGTTTTAAGCCTATGTGTGTCTCTGCATGTGAGATGGGTATCCTGAATACAGCAAACTGATGGGTCTTGACTCTATCCAATCTGCCAATCTATGTATTTTAATTGGAACATTTAGCCCATTTATATTTAAGATTGATATTGTTATGTGTGAACTTGATCCTGTCATTATGATGTCAGCTGGTTATTTTGCTCATTAGTTGATGCAGTTTCTTCCTAGCATCGATGGGCTTTACAATTTGGTATGTTTGTGCAGTGGCTGGTACCAGTTGTTCCTTTCCATGTTTGGTGCTTCCTTCAGGAGCTCTTTTAAGGCAGGCCTGGTGATGACAATATCTCTCAGCATTTTCTTTTCTGTAAAGGATTTTATTTCTCCTTCACTTATGAA
>NW_012106030.1:4925566-4926538 GCF_000951045.1 Mandrillus leucophaeus | reverse complement strand
AATCTCTGATTTCATAGCCTTGTCAACAGAATATGTTATTTAACTTTTGCACTTTTGCTAATTTTGTATGTTAAAATTGGCATGTCTTATTCACATTTCTTTTATTATAAATAAGGTTAAATATCTAGCATCTTTTCCATGAACTCACTGTGCACATTTATCCAATTTTCTATTTGATTTATCCAGTTTTCTATTTGATTATTGGGTTTTTTTCCCTCCAATTTCTAGGAGGCTTTCATATATTAAGAAGAATTATTGAATTTTCTCTACTGTGTCAGCTGCAGTTATTGTTACTAGTTTGTCTGGTATTCATTTGTGTAGTACTAGTTTGTTGCTGATGCATTTTTTGTTGTTTAATTTCATCTATAAGTTTTTTATTTTAATATTCAAATATGCAAATTTATCAATTTTTTCCTTTATGATTCCTTTATGTGGATTTTGAATTATAGTTTGCATCATAGTTTGAAAGATTTTTTTCATTCTAAGCTCATAACAAATTAGTCCTTATTTTTCTTAGTGATTATATTGTTTTATTTTTTCTTTTAAACATTTGATTCCTTGGAAATGTATCAAAGTTTAGTAAGTAAGAGTTATGAATCTGGATCACTAGTATTTTGTTAGCCCATCTTTTCCCTGATGATTTGAAATGTTCTCTGCATTTTATATAGTATTGAGCCAGATGCATCGGTGTTGTTTCTGGGTTTTCTGTTTCATTGATAGGTCTATCTAGGCATCACTACCACAATGCTTTAATTATTAATGCTTTGTGTTATGTTTTAATATCTGATAAGGTTGGCCTCTGCCTTTCACTATTTCTTTTCTTTTTCTGCAAGTCCCTGAAATTCTAAAACTTTGAATCAATTTTATAGTTCCAAAAAGAAAATCCTAATATTGTTTCACTGGAATCACATTCATTTTATAAACTAACTCATGGAGACCTGATATATCTCTGCAATGTTGCATCTGCTAAGG
>NW_012106030.1:4918781-4920641 GCF_000951045.1 Mandrillus leucophaeus | reverse complement strand
GACCTTTCTCTCTGGCTGCCCTTAACATTTTTTCCTTCATTTCAACTTTGGTGAGTCTGACAATTATGTGTCTTGGAGTTGCTCTTCTTGAGGAGTATCTTTGTGGTGTTGTTTGTATTTCCTGAATTTGAATGTTGGCCTGCCTTGCTAGGTTGGGGAAGTTCTCCTGGATAATATCTTGCAGAGTGTTTTCCAACTTGGTTCCATTCTCCCTGTCACTTTAAGGTACACCAATCAGATGCAGATTTGGTCTTTTCACATAGTCCCATATTTCTTGGAGGCTTTGTTCATTTCTTTTTACTTTTTTTCCTCTAAACTTCTCTTCTCGCTTCATTTCATTCATTTGATCTTCAATCACTGATACCCTTTCTTCCAGTTGATTGAGTCGGTTACTGAAGCTTGTGCATTTGTCACGTATTTCTCGTGGCATGGTTTTCATCTCTATCAGGTCATTTAAGGACTTCTCTACATTGGCGTTTCTAGTTAGCCATTCATCAAATCTTTTTTCAAGGTTTTTAGCTTCTTTGCTCTGGGTTCGTAATTCCTCCTTCAGCTCAGAGAAGTTTGATTGTCTGAAGCCTTCTCTCAACTCGTCAGAGTCATTCTCCATCCAGCTTTGTTCTGTTGCTGGCAAGGAGGTGCATTCCTTTGAAGGGGTGAGGCGCTCTGATTTTTAGAATTTCCAGCTTTTCTGCACTGCTTTTTCCCCATCTTTGTGGTTTTATCTATCTTTGGTCTTCGATGATGGTGACGTACAGATGGGGTTTTGGTGTAGATGTCCTTTCTATTTGTTATTTTTCCTTCTAACAGTCAGGACCCTCAGCTGCAGGTCTGTTGGAGTTTGCTCAAGGTCCACTCCAGACCCTGTTTGGCTGCTATCAGCAGCAGAGGCTGCAATAGAGTGAGTATAGCTGAACAGCAAATGTTGCTGTCTGATCGTTCCTCTGGAATCTTCGTCTCGGAGGTGTACCCAGCCATGTGAGGTGTGAGGTGTCAGTCTGCCCGTAGTGGAGGATGTCTCCCAGTTAGGCTACTCGGGGGTCAGGGACCCACTTGAGGAGGCAATCTGTCCATTCTTAGATCTCGAATTCCATGCTGGGAGAACCACTACTCTCTTCAAAGCTGTCAGGCAGGGACATTTACATCTCCAGAGGTTTTTGCTGCATTTTGTTTGGCTATGCCCTGTCCCCAGAGGTGGAGTCTACAGAGGCAGGCAGGCCTCCTTGAGCTGTGGTGGGCTCCACCCAGTTTGGTGGGCTCCACCCAGTTTGAGCTTCCTGGCTGCTTTGTTTACCTACTTAAGGCTCAGCAATGGTGGATGCCCCTCCCCCAGCCTCACTGCCACCCTGCAGTTAGATCTCAGACTGCTGTGCTAGCAATGAGGGAGGCTCCCTGGGCATGGGACCCTCCAATCCGGGTGTGGGATATAATCTCCTGGTGTGCCGTTTGCTAAGACCCTTGGAAAAGCACAGTACTAGGGTGAGAGTGACCTGATTTTCCAGGTGTTTTGTGTCATGGTTTCCCTTGGCTAGGAAAGGGAATTTCCTTCCCCCTTGCACTTCCACAGGAAGTGATGCCTCACCCTGCTTTGGCTCTCCCTTGGTGGGCTGCACCTACTGTCCTGTACTGACTGTCTGACATGCCCCAGTGAGATGAACCCGGTACCTCAGTTGGAAATACAGAAATCACCTGTCTTCTGTGTCGATCACGCTGGGAGCTGGAGGCTGGAGCTGTTCCTATTTGGTCATCTTGGCACCAACCTCTGTCTTTTCATGTTTTTAAAGTCTCTTTGGTGTTTCTCATGTAGAAGTTTATTCAGTATATTCCTAAGAATCTTACCAATTTTTTTTTTTTTTTTTT
>NW_012106030.1:4918167-4918731 GCF_000951045.1 Mandrillus leucophaeus | reverse complement strand
CAGGCTGGAGTGCAGTGGCGCAATCTCGGCTCACTGCAACCTGCACCTCCCAGGCTCAAGCAATTCTCCTGCCTCAGCCTCCTGAGTTGCTGGGATTACAGGCATGCATCACCATGACCAGCTAATTTTTGTATTTTTAGTCAAGACGGGGTTTCACCATATTGGCCAGGCTGGTCTCGAACTCCTGACTTCAAGTGATCCACCCACCTTGGCCTCCCAAAGTGCTGGGATAACAGGCGTGAGCCACCGCACCCAGCCTACACATAGCTTTATTTTCATGATTGTTTCAAATAGTTTGGAGAGTAGTATCCCCAGAACAATGTTGAGTATTACTAATGCTGGTCATCTGCCTTGTTCTTGACTCTAACATAAATGTGTCTAAAATTTTCCATCAAGCATAAGAGTGGCTTTAAATGCTGAAATGAAAGTGTAATGTGTCATCTTAAAAAAAGATGGATTGTTTTGGAAAAAAAAATGTTGAAATTTATCAAATTCTTTTTTAGCATATACAGAGATATTCACAATTTTTTTTTCTTAGCTTTATTAATATACTAAAAAAAAGTT
>NW_012106030.1:4917287-4917774 GCF_000951045.1 Mandrillus leucophaeus | reverse complement strand
TTTTATGGTTTTAGGTCTAACATTTAAGTTTCTAATCCACCTTGAATTAATTTTTGTATAAGGTGAAAGGAAGGGATCCAGTTTCAGCTTTCTACTTATGGCTAGCCAGTTTTCTCAACACCATTTATTAAATAAGGAATCCTTTCCCCATTTCTTGTTTTTGTCAGGTTTGTCAAAGATCAGATGGTGGTAGATGTGTGGTATTATTTCCAAGGGCTCTGTTCTGTTCCATTGGTCTATATCTCTGTTTTGATACCAGTACCATGCTGTTTTGGTTGCTGTAGCCTTGTAGTATAGTTTGAAGTCAGGTAGCGTGATGCATCCAGCTTTGTTCTTTTGGCTTACGACTGTCTTGGTAATGTGGGCTATCTTTTGGTTCCATATGAACTTTAAAGTAGTTTTTTCCAATTCTGTGAAGAAAGTCATTGGTAGCTTAATGGGGATGGCATTGATCTATAAATTACCTTGGGCAGTATGGCCATTTTCA
>NW_012106030.1:4910378-4911227 GCF_000951045.1 Mandrillus leucophaeus | reverse complement strand
TGTTGAATAGGAGTGGTGAGAGAGGGCATCCCTGTCTTGTGCCAGTTTTCAAGGGGAATGCTTCCAGTTTTTGTCCATTCAGTATGATATTGGCTATAGGTTTGTCATAAATAGCTCTTATTATTTTGAGATATGTTCCATCAATACTGAATTTATTGAGAGTTATTAGCATGAAGGGCTGTTGAATTTCGTCAAAGGACTTTTCTACATCTATTGAGATAATCATGTGGTTTTGTCTTTGGTTCTGTTTATATGCTGGATTATGTTTATTGATTTGCATACGTTGAACCAGTCTTGCATCCCAGGGATAAAGCCCACTTGACCATGTTGAATAAGCTTTTTGATGCACTACTGGATTTGGTTTGCCAGTATTTTATTGAGGATTTTTGCATCGATGTTCGTCAGGGATGTTGTTCTAAAATTCTCTTTGTTTGTTGTGTCTCTGCCAGGCTTTGGTATCAGGATGATGTTGGTCTCATAAAATGAGTTAGGGAGGATTCCCTCTTTTTCTACTGATTGGAATAATTTCAGAAGGAATGGTAACAGCTCCTCCTTGTACCTCTGGTAGAATTTGGCTGTGAATCTGTCTGGTTCTGGACTTTTTTTGGTTGGTAGGCTAGTAATTATCGCCTCAATTTCAGAGCCTGTTATTGGTGTATTCAGGGATTCAACTTCTTCCTGGTTTAGTCTTAGGAGAGTGTGTGTGTCCAGGAATTAATCCATTTCTTCTAGGTTTTCTAGTTTATTTGCATATAGGTGTTTGTAGTATTCTCTGATGGTAGTTTGTATTTCTGTGGGGTTGGTGGTGATATCCCCTTTATCATTTTTTATTGCATCTATTTGATTCTT
>NW_012106030.1:4888460-4910328 GCF_000951045.1 Mandrillus leucophaeus | reverse complement strand
TTTGAGACAGTGTCTCACTCTGTCACCCAGGCTGGAGTGCAGTGGTGTGATCTCGGCTCACTGCAACCTCTGCCTCCCAGGTTCAAGCAATTCTCTTGCCTCAGCCTCCAGAGTAGCTGGGACTACAAGCGCAAGCCACCAGCCCCAGCTAATTTGTATTTTTAGTCGAGACGGGGTTTTACCATGTTGATCAGGATGGTCTCGAGCTACTGACCTCAAGTGATCCACCTGCCTCAGCCTCCCAAAGTGCTAGGATTACAGGGGTGAGCCACCATGCCGGGCCTTCTATAAACATCTATGGAAATGTTCTGTTTTTAATTCCTAAGCCTTATGTCCATTTTAATAAGATGTTCACATATGTGTAAACCATTGAAAACAAGTGACCGATGATTGTTTCCTAAAATATCTTGAGATTTAATGGTTATTTCTACATAAAAACTTATATTGGGTTGGTTGGCACATTTTCCACTTCTCTCCTGCCCCCTACCTCATCACTATCTGGTTATTCCTTAATTAGGATAGTTGATGTTATATACTTTTTCAAAAAAAAACTATGAATAAGTTTTTAAGCCTATGAATTTTTTTTTGGTTTTCTAACTTATTTGTATCTGCTTTATCTGATTATTTCTTCCTTTTATCTCCTTTTATTGTTGCATTTATTGTTTCATTTGGATTATTTATTATTTTCTGTAAATTTTTGATTTAGTTGTTTTTAACTTATAATTTCAGTTGAGGTATTTAATGCTATACATTTTCCTTTGAGTATGGCCTCTCGCTATATGCCATAGCTTCTTACAGGTACTGTCAGCTTTATTAATATTGCCTTGGTATTCTGCATATCCAGCTTGAATTTCCTCTTTTATCCAAGAGCCGTGTAAAGGAAACTTTACATTTTTCCATGAATACTTAAATTTTTAGATGTTTTGTTATTAATTTCTAGTTGTATTGCATTATAATTAGAAAATGTTGTTGTTGACTGTAAATTTGTGTCCTTCCAAACTTTCTATGTTGAACGTCTAATCTCCAACGTGATGGTATTTGGAGGTGGAGCCTTTGGAAAATAATTAGGTTTATTTGAGGTCTAGAAGTTGGGGTCCTCATGATGAGATTAGTGTCCTTATAAGAAGCTACCAGGGTTAGCATGTGCTCCTTCTCTCTCTCTTCCTCTCTCTCTCTCTCTGTCTCATTCTGTAATTTGAGGACACAGCAAGAAGATGGCCATCTGCAAATTAGAAAGAGAGTTCTCACCAGGAACTGAATCAGTAGGCATCTTGATCTTGGACTTCTCAACTTCCACAACTTTAAGAAATAAATGGCTGCTGCTTAAACCTCCTGGCCTATGGTCCTGTGGTATAGCAGCCTAAGCTGACTAACAGAGTTGTTTTCTGTACTTTTTGAAATGTATTAAAGTTTTCCACACGGTATAATGTATGATAAATTTTTATAATGATGCTGTCGAAAACAATGTATATTATCTATTTCAGAGTGCAGAATTTAATATATAAATCATAGCGACTTTATTCACATTATGTAAACCTTCTATATCAATATTTGTCTATTCGATCTGACATATGTTAAGGGAAGTGACTTTCAATGTCTGACTTCCTCTGTGTTTCTGTCTCTTTTTCCTTGTCTTTCTTCTTTTCTACTTTATGACCTTAGCTACTATGCTATTCTTATTAATTCTAAGAATCTAGTTGTATATTCTTTCTTTTTCTTTTTAATAATCAAATAACCAGTAGATGTTAAAGGTTTTCTTTCTTTCTGGTACTTACAATTTTTTTTCTTTGTCTTTCACTGGCTATACCCAGAAAAAAAGAGGTGACATGGCCTTGTAGCATTTTTCATGACTATAAAGGAAATTTCTACCACTCCCCATTATTAAGAATCATGGCCAAGTGCAGTAGCTCACTCACTCCTATAATCCTAGTGCTTTTGGAGGCTAGGCTGAGAAGATTGTATTAGGCCAGGAGCTCGAAGCTGGAGTGAGCTATGATCACTCCACTGCACTCCAGCCTAGGTGTCAGAGCAAGACCCTGTCCCCACCCCATCCCCCCAAAAAAGCATCATGTTTACTATGGTTGTTGGCAGATGTCTAGAAGATTAAATAACATTTATTGTTTCCTTAGTGTGGTAAAAGGGTGTCTTTAAGCAAAGATGGATATTAACTTTTATTAAAATTTTTGTGCTTTTATTGATCTACTTGTATTTTTAAAAAATAGGTTTCATTCTATATTTTCTTTTCTCTGAACTTTTCCCACCCTTCTCCCCTACCTTCCACAAACAATTTTTGATTGATTGAATTGCTTTGTTTCCTGTTCCATTTCTTTCTTCATGAATTTCTATTTTTTATTTTGTTCCTTATTTTTCTAGAAAAGATCCTTAATATACGCTTTATAAAAGGATATGTGAGAAGTCATTGCATATCCAAAAATGCCTTTACTATCATATTTGACCAATATTTTGACTGGGTATAAAATTTTAACTTGAAGATAATTTTCCTTCAGTGCATTAAGGAGCCACCCTCACCCATCCTCCACTTCCTGTATCCTGCCACGCTGATGATGAGATTCTTTTGCTAGCTTTGTGCTCATTCCTTTGCAGCTGCATTTTTTTTTCTTTTAAATCTGGAAACATTTGAGAGATGGTAATTTTGAGTATTATCATTTTCTCTGTGCTTTTTATGCTTTGATGTTATTATTTAATGCATTAATTTTTATGAGCTCTTTCAAATTAAATTTGTATTTTCAGAGGTCTGTTCTCATTCTTTCTTAATCATCCCAGATAGCTTTCTATGCTCCCAAGTTCTCAAATACCATCTATACCTTGATGATACCTGCAATGCAATGATTGTTAATATCCCCTCAAAATTTATATGCTGAAATCCTAGCCTCCAAAATGATGCTATTACGAGGTGGGTCCTTTGGAATGTGTTTGGGTCATAAGAGCAAAGTCCTTGAGAATGGGATTAGTCCTCTTACAAACAGACCCCAGGGATGTCCCTCATCCATTATGCCATGAGAGAGCACAGCAAAAGAGACAGCCACCTATCAGTCAGAAAATGGGCCCTCATTAGACATTGAATCTGCTGGCACATTGGTCTTTGACTTCCCAGTCTCTACAACTGTGAGAGCTACATTTCTGTTGTTTGTAAGCCTCCCACTCTGTGGTATTTTGTTACAGAAGCATGAATGAATAAGCTAAGACAATACCTTTGGGGGGACTTTCCCCTGAACTCAAAACTCATGTTTTAACAACCTACTCAAAATAGTAGTAAGTACAGTAGTAACATTAATTGAAAATGGAGTATAGGCCAACCAGTCTGTTTTGCAAGTGTTTTACAGGAATTCTATCATTTAATCTTCTCAACATCCCTATTGTTATCTCTGTTTTATACATGAGGTACTGTAATGCCCAGAGAGATTAAATAATTTGCCCCTGGTCAGAGCTGGTAATTGACAGAATGAGATCTCAATCCATGTCTGATTTCACAACCATGGTCTTTATCACTGTGCTACGCTGTCTCCCTCCTTATCTTCACTTACTTAACCTGCAACCTTCTTATACTTGTCATGTCTCAAATATGACCCATCTTCTTTGCCCCCAAATAATGCCCCTCTTAAGTTGTCTCTTTCTATCCAAGTTAATTAATACTCTCTGAAGTTGTTCCATCTGGTTTTGGATCCTGCCTCCACCATTTGCAAATTATGTGATTCCAGGAAAGTTACCTAACTAGAGTATGCACCTCACTTTTTTCATCTGTAAAGTGAAAATAATAATGTTATCTCATTCGTAGAGTTTTTGAAGATCAAATGCAAGGATACATATAGAGTGACTAGATGCAAAATAAATACTCAAGAATGGTATCATCCATTTGATTGTCCTTCTTGGTTCTGTTACTGTGCTTATCAAATTAATCCAAGATACATAATAATATGACATCCTAAATAAGTTTCAAAACCAAACTTTGCCTAATCCCTCTGCCCATTCTATAGTAAAGACACATTATGTCCTTCCAGTAGTTCTTAAGAGTCTTCTCATCTTTGGTTCTACTCACGTTCCCTTCACTCCATTCTCTATAAGCAGCAAGAATAGTCTTAAGAAAACACAAATCTTTTCACATAACTCTCATGTTTAGACCCTTTAATGTATTCTTAATTTCATTTAAGATAATGTCAAAGATGCTCA
Organism: Mandrillus leucophaeus; assembly: GCF_000951045.1. Classification (NCBI taxonomy): domain Eukaryota; kingdom Metazoa; phylum Chordata; class Mammalia; order Primates; family Cercopithecidae; genus Mandrillus; species Mandrillus leucophaeus. The sequence continues at coordinate 4,906,140 of NW_012106030.1, read as the reverse complement.
GTGTGACTGACAAAGTCCTGAATGATCTGAGTCATACCTCCCGCTCCAATAATGTTCCCCACTTTTCCTCTTTTTCTCCTGTTCACCTCATATTTACACTTCTTCCCTTTTCTCAAGCATATTCTTATAGCATATCCATTTTTAGTCCTACACTTTGGGCATGCTATCCTCTCTGTTTGCAATAGTTTTTCTCCCCATTGTTGCCCTTTCTACCAGATTTGAAGTCAAAAGTCCTTTTCTGCAGTATGATTCTCCTGAAAACTGACATTTAAATTGGATATCTCTTCAACTTTTTCTATACTGTGAACCTGTCTTACAATAACGTGTACTCACTGTTTTAAAATTACTCATTGACTTGTCTGTATTTCTCCAATGGATTATAATTTCAGTGAGAGAAGAGGCCATGCCTGTCTGGCATTCCCGTCTCAAACACCACTGCGGAAGGGTAATGAGAACTCAAAGAACAGTTCTTGAATGAATGAAAGAATGATAAGTCTTGCAAAAGTAGATAACTGCTCTGTTTTTGATACGGGTGACGATGAACGTGGGTTTCTTTTTCTAAAGGAACCTAGAATCTGCTTGGGAGGTAAACACATGATATAGTGATTTCTCATTATATCCTAGGCACTACTCTAAGATTTATAGACACATTATCATATTTTATTCGTATAAAATTCCTGTATGATAGGTACTATTATTAATCCCATTTTAAACATGAGGAAACTGAGGACAGACAATTTCAGTATTGTACACAGTCAACCAGAGCAAGTTGCAGAGCTAGGATCTATACTAGGTGGATTAAAGTTTGAACTTACAGTCTTAACAGTGCACTAAATAAGACGAGTGATCACACCTACCATTACAATATCAAAAAATAGGATATTAAACATTCTTTAAGTACCAGAACTGTGTTTTATTCAGTTCAAATTTGTTCATCTCACAAATTCTTTAACTTCTCTCAACCTCATGGCTCTGAGGTAGCGTCAAAATGAATAAAAGTTTTTGGGCCCTTAACTCCAGCTATAGTCCATATTTTACTATTCTGTGCTTCCTCAGAACCCTTTGCCAAGGTCCTTTATATACTTGGCTCCAGATCATCTTTCCTGATTTAAACTTACTTGCATTTGTCCTCATTGGCTATTCAGAAATTGTCAACAGAGTAAGTCCTCCAGAAATTGTTAAACCCTTTCATTCCTATCTATGTAGATATTTGATTTAGAAGAGAGACTTGCTCAGTAATCACTACAGTGCTTGGTTCAAATTCAAGAGACCATGAATTAGTATATGCTGAGCTGAAATATGAAAGATCCAGAAAGAAAAGAGAGAAGAAACATGCTATTATAATTATTAGTAGTAAAGTTTTTCATTAGTATAATCCTCTAGACTAAAATATTTACCTGTGTAATATGACTTGATATTAACAAAAGCATGATGCATAAAAGATGAATCTTCAGAGATGTTAAACAATAATAAATTTAAGTATTCGATATAAGCTAAAAACAGGTACATGACTTTTTTGAAAGTATCTGGACTTCTTTCATCATTATTTCATTCTTTTCTGTTAGAATCTTTGCACTTCCATTTCCTCTGGATTTTCTGATTTCTCCCATGTACGATTTGGCAGGTTATTTTCTTATACTTCATTTTGACATATGATTGATTTGTAAATTCAAGGGCAAGTAAAGAAGTTTGCATCTTTACCAACTTCCAGACTTTTGAATTTTGGTTTTATATACTGTAGTTAATTGCTGCCTTGTGTCAAATGGTTTTCTTACATCTATTGGCATTAATTTTTTAAAACATTTATATTTAACAAGGTAGACTTCACAAGTTAAGTGGATGCCAATTAACCCAAAATCTGAACTGACTTTTCAATGCAAGTCATTCCTATCAAATTATCATTCTCTACAGATTGAGTAGATAGCTGTCAACACAACGGAGCCTAAGCATCAATTTTAAGCAATTTATTTTTTAAGTTTATAATATTAGTTTGATTGTGATTATATATCCCAAAGTTATATAATTTTGTGTCAATTACTAAGGAACTAGCTGAATTTTGTATATTATTACATTTTAATCATCTTTATAATTAACAGTTAATTTGTATCCTCTTCTCTTTGCTTTTCCATCTACAGAATGTATTTCTTTGAGTTCGTCACACAGAATTTAAGAGATTTTTCTGCCAATTAAATGACATTTTATTTTTCTAAGTGAATTGACTGCTGGGGAAATGGGCTCTGGAGATTAAAGGCCTGCTTATTAATAGAAAGAGCTTCCTCCCACACACAGATACATAAAGCTGCCTCACCTTTTCTTCCTTCCACCATGACCCATAGTCTTTCTGGGACAAGGGCTGCGATTTCACAGCCCATTTTGAAAGTTGCTGAGGATGCTAACAACAGGGACTTTTATGCTTCAATTTCTGCTGCAAATCCTGCCTACTTGGACTCAGTCCACTAAGTCTGTAGAATTATCTGCAAAACAATGCAATAGGATATATACATTTTTGACTATTTGTATTAAAAATAAATCAGGACCTTGAACTATATAAAAAGCTAACACATTATCATGAAAACTCTGCATGAATACCGATAAAACATACTGGATGCCCTTTGACTCTTACAGTCGTTGTTCTCATCTTTTTGCTTATATCCATCTCTCTTTTCAATCAATTTGGAATAATTCTGTTTGAAGAATAATCTGATAGTAACTTCATTATTTCTAATTATATTATCCTAATATACACATTCAATCTTTTTTGACTTCCATTAACAAAGATAAAAATATGTGACCAGAGGTTAGTAATAGAAGGTTAGTTTTACATAAAATGAGGACCAGATAAAAGACCAGTAAATGTTATATATTTATGTCCTTCACATGATAGGCAGACATCAATCCTTGATGTCATGTTCAAATAAAGGGCTTATATATATGCATAGTGACAAACCACTTGGGAACAGCGGACAGAAGTTCAATGAGAGAATTTCTAGTTGTATTAATTACTACAAACATTTATTGAATAAAATGTGCAGCACTTATAGAAAATTTTTCCTATGGGATAAGTTGCCAATCCACACTTCGTTGTTGTTGCTGTATCAGCTCAGACTTTTCGAAGTTGGTCTTACTTATCCACTTTTTTAGCGGATCTACGGGGTTATATAAGTTGGCTAAACTCACGCAACTTGTAAGACATACAGAAAGGATGTAAACTACATTTATGAGATAACAAAGACTATGATTTTGCTTTTATTTACTGCAACTAGGACCCTCTGGTGATACAAAAGCTATGATAAAAAGTATTCATTCAAATATGGCCCTCAAAGCGGTATTATTTGCAATTAACTGTAACACTGAATCTTATTCTTCAAATGCAAACCATGGGCCTTGCAGAGCCTATACAGATGCTCTGTGGCACAGCACTTATTTAGTCTGTCTCTTTAATTAACCTGATCCAAATGTGACATTAATAAATTGTTCTTTGTGAACTGAAAAGTCATAATTACTCAGAAAGGACGTGCTTAATTGTCCTTTATCTTTAGCCTACCACTATACACATCCAACCAATCAGGTCAAAATTATCAATTCAATTTCTAAATAACTCATAGTATTTTTATTTACTATAGCATAACCTGGTCGGGCGTAGTGGCTCACGCCTGTAATCCTAGCGCTTTGGGAGGCTGAGGTAGGTGGATCACTTGAGGTCAGGAGTTCAAGACCAGCCTGGCCAACATGGTGAAACCCCAGTTAGCTGGGCATGGTGGCAGGCCCCTGTAATTCCATCTACTTGGGAGGCTGAGACAGGAGAATCGCTTGAACCCAGGAGATGGAGGTTGCAGTGAACTGAGATTGTACCACTGCACTCCAGCCTGGTAACAAGTGAGACTAGTCTTAAAAAATAAAAATAAAAATAAATAAAAAATAAACAAATATAGCACAACCCGACTCTTCAATACAAGACATATACAATCAGGCAATAATTCTCAGTTCAGCTCCAAAAAAAAAGCTCATAATATTTTTATTTAACATAGCATAAGCTGACTCTTCAACATCAGACATATATATTATATATGTGTGTGTGTATATGTATATGTATAAACATATATGCAATATTAGTCTAATTATTTGACTAGTATGTATATATACATATATATATACACATGTGTGTATGAACATGTGATATTAGTCTAATTGTTTGATGGTTAATGAACAATATGAGGTGATCTAAACTATCACCTTTCTCCTTTCATCTCCCTCATCAACTTAGTTCAATTGATAGAATAAAAATTAAAAGGAAACTTTAAGACAAACCTAGTAAGTAGACTTCTTAAGATCTATCCATTATTGATATTTATTTCTTTTTCTTAGAAAGCTAAGATTCATTCATTGTGCAAGCCTTTATGAATACTGATTTCATGGGAGAGATTATTCTATGTAATGGAAGTACATTAAGATAAGTCTCTGCTTTAGCGTAGTTCACTTTAGTCAAATGAATGATTGGACTTGGCCTGATAGCAAAAAAATAAATGCCTTAGAACATTTTCCTAGCACTGAATAGTAATTAATAGAGGTTTTACTTTGTAATAAAGTTTTTTAAGGCAATAGTAGCAAGAAGCTATCTAATCAAGAAGATTCAAATCAAGTTAAACATTTTAAATTGATATATTTATCATGCTATGGCTCAATATTATTAAAATTCCTGTTTTATGTTGAAAATATGCATAAAGCAGTAATTGTAGATAATTTATATAAATAAAAATATCTACAGTACACTATTTTTTGGCTTTAAAGCAGGCCAAATGTTTCAGAAAAATAATAAACTTGTGATTCTCTTGAAAGTTGATACTAAATCTGGGTTCCAATAAATATTTTTTTCAAAACGTTCTAGGACAAAACTTTCCAAAGCAACAGTTATGGCCATCTAAAATTCTATGCCCAAATTTAAAATGAAGTCGAGTATTTTTCTTTTATTCAAATAAATTACTTGACCACGTGTGATAAATGTGATTAAGAACAGCAAGAAAAAATAAAGCAACATAAAATATCCCATTTAAATATAGAAACAGCACCAATGGGGGGATCAGAGAAGTGTGTTCTTTATCTTTAGAAAAAATTACAACTTGTATGAATAGAGGAGTAATTCAGAAGGATGTGGAGGAGTTCCAAAGTGAGGTATAGCATAGAAAGACTGGTCACCAAAGGTAAAGAAAGGGTCTAAGAAAACAAGGGCTCTAAATGGGCTTAAAGCTGCATGGACTGAGGCAGAGTGGGGACTGAGGCAGAGTGGGTACATTCAGGAAGAAGTTTCTATATGGTACTTATGGCTGGAAATAGGTAACAAGGAAAATAAATTCCATAGAAACAAAGTCAAGTTACTATAGGCCTCATTATTGTACACATGTGAGAGTATTTGAAAAGAGGAAATTAAGCATTTTGAGATCTTAAAGAATGGACAAAGATAAAATTGTATGTTAATACAATGACATTATAGTAAGATAGGATTAATTTACTTCCTTGGATATTATCAATACACTGACACATCATTAAAAATCGCAAGGAATTGTTTGGAAGGCAAAAGTAATACTACATGAGACTCCCCACAAATCTTGATCACCCTACAATGAATAAAAACTTGATTTAAGAAATGTTCAGTTTCATGTTCTAAAAACATAGTTTTGAATTTACTTGGTTTGCTTTTAACTAGATATGTGGTAGAAAACTCATACATTTCCAGGCTTCTTTTTTTTATTTACCTGTAAATTAGGATAATAGTTGTGTTTTAATTTTGTAAAATTCTTGTGGAGATCAAATTTTTAAAATTGGGTTGAAAATTCTTTGCAATCTATAAGTCAATTTTACAAAATATTCAATTTTCTTATATTGGTTTTTGAAGTCTATGCACTATAAGGCAGGTTAGTTCAACATTTCAATAAACATTTATTGACATTCACCATAATTATTGCACTCTGCTGAACACTAAAGAAATAACAAAGACCTGCACCCTGTCTTTGAGGAATTTGAAGCCTAATTTTCATATAATTTCAACAGTGATTTTCATGCTTCTACAGACTTTTATAAAAACGTACTGAGATACCTTTTGACTGTGATATAGGATTAGGATTTCCTACAGAAGGCTGCACTTTAGTTGACTTTTTAAAAAGTGAAAAAGAGTTACCAATTGAAAAAAAGGGAAAAACATTCCAAGGAAACTGAAAAACCAAGAAACATTTACGTGAAAAAGAGCTTGTTGTGTGCGAGAGAGGGGAAATAGGAGTATTTGCTGTAATTACATCATAAAATATTGAGTGGTATTCCCAATTAAGGAATATGGTGCCAGAGTAAATTATTTTTAGGTAAGTGGTTTTATGACTGCATTTTTACAGTTGTTACTGTAATCAGTTGTAAAAAGGAAGCGAAAAGAAATGGGAATCCATGTTCCACCTCTGCAGCCACTTCCCCAAACAACACACACTTCACCACATTGAAAACGTACAGGTCTGCTTTTCCCTAAACTTACAAATTGGGTTCCCATGCAAGAATTTACCCATACAAAGAGCTCCGTAGTTTCATGACTAAGCGTATTATAAAAGAACCTGAGGTTAGTATATATTGTTTTACTTATTAATAGATTTATGGGTGCATTAAATCAAATAAGAAGTTCAGATGAAGTAGATCTTAAAATATAATAATTATCATAATTATGACCATTTTAAGTATAAGATGCCTGTGCAATGTCCAAGTAGATTTTATAGATAGCAGACACATCTTGTAAGATTTGTAAAATTTATGGGACAGATCAGAAGTAAAGATATATGTTTAGAAGTTACCAGCATCAGGGAGAAAATAAATTTGTGAGCACAAATGAAAACCCCACAGCAGAGCAAGTTGAATGGGAAGAGCAATAGACTACAGATGCAACATTTAGAAAATCCTACTGCTTGAAGCATGGGCACAAGAAGAAGAGCCAAAAACAATAACTGGAAAAATAACTGTTGAAAGTGTAGAGAAGAACCAGAGGAGTGTGTCATATTTGAAACAAATGGGGGAAGGAAGGAACTTTAAGATATAACAAGTGGTCAGATAAAACAGAGACAAGGAATATATGATATCTATCAGATAAAACAAAGACAAGGAATATATGATATCTATCAGATAAAACAGAGACAAGGAATATATGAATCGAGAGTCTGTGTTTGATATGAAGGTCACTAGCCAAGATAATTTGATGTTGTAATACAGTAGCCAAATGGTGGTGTACTAAAAACTAAGCAAGAATCAGACTTGATAAAAACAAATAAAACATAATTCTATGTTGCTTACCAAAAATGCATCTAAAAGATAACAAATACAGAAACTAAAATTAAGGGAAAATCAACTTTAAGGAAATTGATTTAAAAATAACTTTTAAAAAGCCAGTGCAGACATATTAATGTAAAACAAAATAAACTTTAAAGCAAATAGCATTATTTCAGACAAAGTGAATAAAAGCTTTAAATTAAAAAGAAATAGAATAATTCTGAATTTTACGTATTATATAACATGGTTTAAAAACACAAAGTAGAAACTGACTTACATAGAATGCTGTACTTATGTTAAAGATTGCAATTACATAGAATGCTGTACTTTTGATTAAAGATTGAAATAAAATGCTTATGTTCTTTAATCACAATGGAATTTAGCTACAAATTAATAGCACAAACAAAATCGTCTAAAATCCCAAATATCTAGAAATACAATATACTTGTAAATAAACCATGTGTCAAAGAAGAAATAAAAATAAAAATTAGGAGTTATTTTGATCTGAATAATAATTTGAAATGGGATATGGCTAATGCAGTACTTATAGGAAAACACATAGCCTTCTGTTTATGTAACTGAAAATGAACAGAGGCAGAAAAACTGATTCAATAAGCATCCATCAAAAAAGTTAAAGAAAAAGGGCAAATTAAACCCACAAAAGTAAAAGGGAAGTTATAAAAGAAAATGGCAAAGATTAATGTAATAGACTTTTAAAAAATACAATGAAGAGAAACAACAAGCCAAAAAAAACCCATAAAATTGGTATACCCTTGTGTTACAGGCATATGTTTGAACATGTGTGTATGCTTGGGTTTGTGTGTGTGTGCAGGCATATGTATGAGAGAGAGAATGCACAAATGACCAACGTCAAAATAGAATGACATCACCAGATAGGCTACGGTTTTTTAAATATCATAATAAGATTCAATTAAAAAATCTTATGGTAATACATTTGAAAATTTAAATGAACTAGAAAAGTCCTTGAAAACACTTCTTAGACACAAGAAAAAAAAAACTGAATCACTGCTTTAAAAATTTTGTCTTTAAGCACAAACCATTTCCAAAAACAAAAAAAAATCCTGAGCTCAGAGAGCTTCTTCAATGAATTCTAGCAAATATATTCCAAAGTTAACACCAAATCTACACAAACTCTTACAAAAAGTGAAAGAACAACTTTTCTCTATTTGTTTTAAGAGTCTGGGATAACCTTAAAATCAAAACCTAACAATCATACTATAAGAAAGAATAATCACAGGGAAATCTTACTGATGGCATAGATAAAATAATCATAAACAAAATATTAACAAAAACCCTAGGAATATATTAAATGGATAATATATCATGACAAATTTGGGTTTTACCAGGAAAAGGGGATGGAAAAAAATTGGAGTTCATTGCAGAAATGTAAAGATGATTTAACATTTGAAAACCAATCAATTAAATTTATCAGATTAATGACATGAAGGAGAAAAGTCACATTATTATCTTAATAGATACAGAAAAAAGTGATCTATTAGGAATTAGAAATAAATACTCATGTGCTATGGCTTAAATGTTTTGTCCCTAGGAAACTTGTGTTGAAACTTAATCCCCAGTATAGCAGTATTGAGAGGTGAGGTTTTTAAGAGGTAATTAGGTCATGAGGGCTCTCCCCTCATGAATAGATTAATCCACTCATAAATTAACAGATTAATGGGTTAATGAATTAATGGATTATGTGGGGATTGGGTTAGTTATCATGACAGTGGGTCTGTTATAAAAGCCAGTTTGACATGCTCTTGTTTCTTACCATGTGATGCCCTGTACCCCCTCACTACTGTGCAGAGAGTTCCCATTGAAAGAAGGCCCTCACCGGATGCAGCCCCTGGACCTTAGACTTCTCAGCCTCCAGAATCGCAAGAAAGACATTTTTTTCAAATAAATTACTGCATCTCAGGTATTCAGTTATAGCCATAGAAAACTAGAAAAAGACTACTATTGCCAAACATTATGAAGAATATGACAAAATGACAACTCTCATTCACTGAATAAAAAATAACCACTTTGGAAAACATCTTGATATATCTGCTAAATTTGAACAGAAAGCATACACTATCTGATGAAGTCTCTCAACGAAAGTCCTACAGCAAACTTCATCTTGAGTGAAATGTTTAAATTGTTCTCTCTGAGATCGGAAATGAAACAAGAATGCCCAGTATCACCTGTTTTATTCAACATTGTCTCTTCAGTTTTAAAAAGGCAAGAGAGTTAATAAAACTATAGTTCTCTAAGGCTATATAATAGTATTAATAAAAATTTACAAATAATTTACCGGTAAGTTATAATAATTCTAATTATTAATTACAGCTTAGGTTGTTGGATATAAGTTCATTATACAAAGCTCAATTAATTTGTATATACCAGAAGCAAACAAATAGAAAATTTTGATTAAAAAAGATACCATTTACAAAAGTACCAAAACTATCAAAATATATAGGAATGAATCTAAGAAAAGATGGAAAAATGAGCTCTAGATACCAAAGTAAGATTTCATTGTAAGGAATTAAAGAAGATATAAATAAATTGAAATAATACTCTTCTCATTGAGTAGCCCAGTGTTATAACAATGTCATTTATTCACAAATTGATGTAAAGATTTAATGTGATTCTAATAAAAATTCCACAGTTTTTGTGTGTGTGAAAATTGGCAAATAATTCTAAAATCTGTATCAAAATTCAAAATGCCTAGAATGAGACATTTTTGAAGACGGATCATGTGGAAAAACATTTTCAACAAGGTAAGATGTTATTCTAAGAGAAATAGCGTGACTAGTGGCGAATGATAAATAAATAGAAAATGAAACAGAATAATTAGCCTCTAAAAATCAAAGATATAAATCAACCCTTAACTTACTGCACAATATTTCAGAGATTTTGGGATTTTAGGATGCTGGGCATGTTGAATATTTACATTCTAAAAATACAAATTTTGATCTGTACCTCACATAAAAATCAGTTTCAAGTATTATGAAGAGCTAAATGTGAAATGTAAAACAAAACTTTCAGTAAGTAGCAAAAGACAGTAACTTTATGTCGTGGAGTAGGAAAAGATTTCTAAAACAGGTAACAAAAACACTACTCATGAATGCAAAGATAGTAGATTACATTAAAAGTAGTAATTACTGTTCATTAAACCACATCGTTAAACCAATGGAAATGTAAGAGACAGAGTGAGGAATATTATTTGCAACACATACAACCGACTACCCGATAGTAAGTTAGACACTCAAGTAAAATGGAAAGTTTTGTATAAAAACTTCACAATGAAGACAGCAAAGTTGCCTGTAAAAATGTAAATTCTTCAAATCATTATTCATTAAAGCCACAGCAAAATGCTACCACAAATTCAAGCATGATGACTAAAATGAAGAAAGATAGTTGTAAGTGCTAATGAGGATATGGAGCAACTGCTTGTGGGCATATAAACTGGTACAACTCTTCTGTAAAAATCAGTGGCAGTATGTACTGAGGATGGACATATACATACCTGAGATATAGAATGGATTAATAAATTGTGGCATCTTCATATAATGAAATGTTATAGAGCAATGAGAAAAAATGAGATGTAACTAGGTACAACTAAATGAATGAATATCATCAATTCAATATTAACTGAATGAAATCAGAAAAAAAGACAAGATGGTTCATAAGGTATGTTTCCATTTATACATTGCAAAAATAAGCAAAAAATAATATATGATGTTAGGAATCAGAATAGTCATCAACCTTAGAGAATAGTAATCAACCTTATTTAGTGAGTGAGAAAAGGTGGACTTCTGATCTATTTTTGATGTAGGTGCTGGTTCCTGAATGTGTTTACTTTAAAATTCACTTAGCTATACACTAATAATTTGTGCATTTTATTATATATGTGATACTTTAATAAAAATTTACTGAAAAATATAATATACATGACATATATATAAATAAATTTGCTTACAATGTGTTAATCCTGATTTTTTTTTTTTTTCTTTAAGGTACCTCTAATTGCAGATTCAGGAAAATTTGCCTCATTATCCAGGAGTTGATAAAAGCATAGGGTACGCAACATTCAATATCCTGTAGACTTAAGAGCACACCATTTTAAGAAGCAAAGCCACACTGCAGAGAACAGTGATGGGAAAATTACTTGCAAATCCAGTTAACCTTTGCTGAACTCTACGGCATAGTGATTAAGAGCCTGGGTTCTGGAACCAGACTACCCGGGTTCTTTACTCAGCTCTACCAGTCACTAGCTGTGTGACATTTGGTAGGTTACTTAAGCTTTATGTACCTGAGATTTCTCATCTGTAAAATGGGAAGAAAAGTATCAATCACAGCACCGTTATGAGAATCGCAGGGACATGCTTGTACATTAAAAAAACTTAGGTTACTTTTGGGGCAAATGTTAAGTATGAATATTGTTTGTTGTACGTGTTGTCTGCTATGTGTCAGACGTGTTTATTTAATCCTAACAACCCCGCTAACAGGCAGACATTGCCATTCCCATTACATGAATAAGGAAATTGAGGCTTAAGATTAAATAGAAACTTGCTAAGTGTTTCACTCAGTGTCTTCCGATTCCTGGTCTGGTGTGCATTCGGCATTCTGTCTTCCATGGTGTTATTGGATAAGATTACAAGCCTGGGCTCTACTACTTTCCTTTGCAGATGAAGACATAATTTAGTACGTCTGATGAAACTGTGCAGAGATTATTAGTGGATTTTGTGAAAGTTGCTTAAACAGACTTCTACAAGTGACTATATAATTAGAAACTATCATCACAGTGATCATCCCAATCACTTGAATTCATGAGGTCATCACAGCCAATCATGTTTTATTTTTTAATAATTTTATTCAAGGATAAATATATTAGGTTGTTAGTGAGAACGTGATATTCTTAGTCACTGAATAGATTTCTGTTCAGCGATCTAAGGATAAAATCACATGTTTTTGAGGTTTGGAGAATTTTTTTACTCTTAGAGCCTGCAGTGTTTAATTGGCACTTAACCTAATATAGAATGTATCAAAAATTAAGTAGGCATTAATTAGGAACACAAAATGTGAGCTAGCCTTAAAAAGTTAATTATCAAATTGGTATAGCTATCTGTCAGCAGACTCCCATAAGCACCCTGTTAAAGCAGTTTCATTTTTTAAAATGTAGTATGTTTCTTAGGATGTGATTACACATACAATATATGGTTGTAATTTTGAGTTAATTGCATAGTAGCTAGATTAACTTTTACATCATTACACTTTAATCAGTGTTTTTCATGATTAACGTTCATTTACATTTAAAGCTTCCAAGCTCTTTTTCCCATTGTCTCCGCTCCTCCCTTCTCATACCAAGTGCTGACTTAACATATTGCATTAAAGCTCTCTGAGGACAAACTTTTGCATTTTCTCACTTTAGGTACCATGAAAATGTTCATATGAAACTATGATAGTGATAGTATCTCTACCACAATGTACTACTAATGACTGTAATTATCTTAATATATAGAAAAAAGAGGCTAGATATTAGCTAGGGAAATCCCATATCAAATAAAGAAAGTAGTTAATTCTCTATATCATTTTGACTTGAGTTTTATTCCAACTGAAACTTTCAAAGGAAAAAGATAAAATTAATGTTTTTATCTTACACTTGGCTTGAACAGCATGAAACACATCAGGACCTTTGAAAAAAACATACTGCCTTATTAGTATATCACAACTGATAAATTTGACGGTAGATTCAGAAAGAAATATCTCTTTCAGTTATCTTTCTAAAGAATACCATTACTGATCTGAACCAACCATTGAGATGTGTGGTTTTTCCTTTAAAGATTTGTTTGTATTAATACAAAGATAGATATATAGATATAATTTTATAAAATATGTACACTATGCACAGTCTGACAAAACAAAAACTCAAGTATGTCACAATTGCCTTTAAATACTAAAGTGCTTCACTCCATCCCCCAGTGAGTGTCTCATGTCCTCACGTTTCCAAACTCTGCTGACTTAGGTTGCTATTTTCATTCAGTGTTTTAGTATTATTTGGATGTTAAAATTCTGTTTCTTTTCTACTCAAGATAGTATGTGTTGCATTATACAATTAATTTTTGATTATAGAGTTGACCCTTGAATAAAATGTGAACTAGCCTTAAAAAGTTAATTCAAGTTGGTATAGCTATCTGTCAGCAGACTCCCATAAGTACCCTGTTAAAGTACCCTGTTAAAGCAAAGGGCTGGGGTACTGACCCCCTGTATAGTCAAAAATCCACATATAACTTTGGATTTCCCCCAAAACGTAACTACTAAGAGCCTACTGTTGACCAGAAACCTTATTGATAACATAACAATTGGTTGACACGTATTTTGTATTATATAAGTATTACATGCTATATTTTTACAATAAAGTGAGCAAGAGAAAAGAAAATGTTTTAAGAAAATTATAAGGAAGAGAAAATAGATTTACTATTTATTAAGTAGAAGTGGATCATCATAAATATCTTCATCCTCATTGCCTTCCCATTGGGTAGGGAAGAGGAACAGAGGAGGAGGGTCGGTCTTGCTGTCTTGGGAGTGGAAGAGGTGGAAGAAAACCTACATATAAGTGAACCTGGGCAGTTCAAACCCATATTGTTCAAAGGTCATACATGTTTGTTTAGATAAACCAACACATTTACCATCTTTTTTTGGTCTTCATTTCTTCTTACATCTCAGACCACCCATGTGGAATCATTTTCTTCTGCCTATAGAAATTCCTTTAGTTAGGATCTTTTTGTGGCTAACTCTTAAGTTTTGTTTGCCTAAAAATGTCTTTACTTTCATTATAAATTATTCTTAAAAGTTATTTCCCCTAGGGGTAGAATTAATGGTTTACAATTACTTTATTCTAACTCGTTAAATATATTTTTCCATCATCTCTGGTATCTACTGGTGCTGATAAAAATTCAGCTGTTAGTCTGATTATTGCAAATTTGAAAATAGTCTGCCTTTTTGATGTTTGTTTTTAAGAACTTCTCTTTTTCTTTAGTCTTCAAAATTATGTGACATTTGAAGACCTCCCAGTCCTTTGCTGAATGCCTCTCCAATCATTTCAGTTCCTGAAGCTTGTTCTCTAGGAAGTTCTGTAGGGAGGTGTGATGGTTAATTTTATGGTTAACTTGAGTGAACTAAGAGATGGCCAAACAGCTAGTAAAGTAGTATTTCTGGAGATGTCTCTGAGGATGGCTTGAGAAGCGAATTGATGGACTGAGTAAAGGAAGACCACATTCACCAATGTGGACAGGCCTCATCCAATCTTTTGAGGGTTCAAATGGAACAAAAAGGCTGAAAGGAGAATTCTCTTTGTCATCTTGAGCTCAAACATCCATCTTCTTCCCTGGAACATCAGAGCTCCTAGTTCTCAGGTCTTCAGACTCTGAAACTTAGACCAAGATCATCTCTTTGTACCATCCTCTCCTAACTTCCCCCACTCCCTCCAGTTCTCAGGCCTTCAGACTCAACTAGAAATTACACCATCAGCTGCCCTAGGTTTCTGGCCTTTGGACTCTGACAGAATTGTACCATCAACTTTCCTTGTTCTCCAGTTTGCAGATCACAGATTGTGAGACTTCCTAGCCTTCATAATTTTGTGAGCCAATTTCTCTTGATGAAGATCTATCTATCTATCTATCTATCTATCTCTTTCTTCAATTCTGTTTTTTTTTTTTTTTGGAGAACCTAATACAGAAGAGCACAAGGAACAATATTGCATGAGTTATTGAACATTCATAAAGTTTCATTGATAGCTTTTAGAATCAAAGGTCATTTTGACTAGATACAAAATTCTAGCTCACATTTTCTTGAGTAACTTAAAATTATTACTCCTTTGACATATGGTATAAAGCATGATGACAATATGATTTTTTTTGAATTTTTTGTAAGTGCCTTAGTCTTCATTTTGTCTAAGTGCCTATATACGTATGTGTGTGTGTGTGTGTGTATGTATGTATTCATATGTATATACATAAAACTTTTTCCTTAAAGTCCAATAATTTCCTGAACTGTATATTGGTATTTGTTATTTGGGTCAGTTTTCCAAGGTAGAGAATGTACATTTCCATATGTATTTTTAGATTGATTTCATGGTGACAACATTTTTGTGAATCATGCTTTTTAGTTTTTATTTGGTTCTATTGCTTTGGTTTTCTTTTTCAAGAACACACACGTGCACACACACACACACATATACATATACATACGTATATGTATGTGTATATGTATATGTGTGTGTGTGTGTGTGTGTGTATATATATGTCTTTGTTTTCTGTTTCTTTTTTGGTCTATTTTCTATCCTGATCATTTTCTGCAATTGTTTTTTTTTTTTTTACTGAAAAATTTACATTTTCTTTTTTTTTTAAGGTATCAACCATTCTGTTTATTCTCTTTTATATGCCTTTAATTTAGTATTTATTGCAAGAATTTTCTTCTTTAATTTCTGATTTCTTTTTTGGATTGTATCACATCTCTTCATATCTTCGCTATTTCAAATGCCTTATTTTGGAATTTGATTTTGATATTTGTTTGTGTTTATAGCTTTTTAATTTTTTTTCTAATTTCTTTTATCTCATTTAAAAGTATTGGGTTATATTTTTCTGAACATATCATTCCCTGTGATTTCATTGCTGTCACAGGTACAACTGGCTGGGGCCAGCATCATGGACAGTAAAAGAATTTGCCAAAAGCTGGGCACAGTGGCTCATGCCTATAATTCCAGCACTTTGGGAGGCCGAGGTAGGTGGATTGCTTGAGGTCAGGAGTTTGAGACTAACATAGTAAAACCCTGTCTCTACTAAGAATACAAAAATATTAGCCGGGTGTGGTGGCACGTGCCTGTAATCCCAGCTACTTGGGAGGCTGAGGCATGAGAATTGCTTGAACCTGGAAGGTAGAGGTTGCAGTGAGCCAAGATCAAGATGCTGCACTCCAGCCTAGGTGACAGAGTGAGACTGTGTCTTTAAAAAAAAAAAAAAAAAAAAAAAAAAAAAAAGACGAAGACAATAATGAGTAAAGAAAGGCAGATTTATTAACGTACAAAGATACATTGCAAGAAAGCAATGAGCAGCAGCACAGCAGAGAGAAGGCTGTCTGCCAAGAAGCAGGGGCTGGGAGGAAGCTTTATAGAGTTGTGCTGGAGGGACTTATTAAAGTACAAAGATACGTTGCAAGAGTGCAGTGGGCAGCACAGCAGAGAGAGGCTGTTTGCCAAGAGGCAGGGGCTGGAGGAAAGTTTTACAGGGTCGTGCTGGAGGGGCTACATGAAGAATGAGATCATGCTGCTGGGGCTACATGTGGAGGCAGGTATTTGGGAACAGGATGTTGTGCCAGCAGGTTGTCTGTGATTAGTCATTTCTCAAAACATTGTTCTCCCCAATCTTGGGCCCCTTCCTCATTGTTGCTTACTTAGCAGGACTCCACAATTGTCTAGATGTATATTATTATGTACTTTATTCTTATTATCTTATAACTTTTTATAAAATTTGATCACAATCCTTTCTTCCTTTTTTATTATTTTTTTTCCTCTTTCCTTTGTTTTAAAATGAGATGAGTTTTTTTTGGTTTTTTTTTGTTTTTTTTTTTGTATTTTTAGGAGGTAATACTGGGTCAAGTGAAATTTTAGCTTCACCGCTTCAGAGTTTCCACTTTTGTTACTTTAAAAAGAATCAATATATGTCTTTACACTTCCTGAGAACTGTCTTGTCTGTTCCCTTCCAACACATTAACCCATGGGACAATCTGGCCCACCAGTTGCTTTGTAAATAATGTATTATCAAAATGCAGCCAGAGCCAGTTACCTATTGCCTTTGGCGGCTTTTAGGCTGCAGTTGCAGAACTGAGTAGTTGTGATGGAGACTTTGGCTAGCACAGTCTGAAATATTTACTCTTCATCTCTGCAGTAAAAGTTAGCACAACCCTTACTTTGATCATCTTTCTGCCCCCTATTTTAACCCTGTCCTTCTCAAATTTGATTAAATTCCTACAAAGTTCTCCATATTGGTCTTTTCACTAGAAGAGGGCTTTAGATTATTAGTTTTGGGCCTTTTCTGGGCTCAGACTGCTCCAGCACCTTCCTGTGTCATACAGCTCATTTGATTTCATCCTTGAGTTAGATTTTGCTGTGCTTTCTTCAATTTTAGTTGTTATTCTCAGATTGATTTGCTTTTCATGTTGTATTTTGTAACATTGTTCCAACCATAATTCTTCATTCTGGAAAGAGCAGTTGGTTCCAGTAGAGCAGTTGGTTTCAGTTTTTTTGTTTGTTTCTTGAGACAGAGTTTTGCTCTTGTCGCCCAGGCTGGAGTATAGTGGTGCAATCTCTGCTCACTGCAACCTCTGC
>NW_012106030.1:4887887-4888410 GCF_000951045.1 Mandrillus leucophaeus | reverse complement strand
GAGTGTCATTCCCCCGGTGTATATTTTTGTTGACTTTGTTTAAGATCAGTTAGTTGTAAGTATGGGGTTTTATTTATGGGTTCTCTATTCTGTTCATTGATCTGTCTATTCATTGTTGTGTCTATTTTTATACCAGTACCATGCTGTTTGGGATACTATAGCCTTATAGTATAATTAGAAGTCAGCTAATGTGATGCCTCCAGCTGTATTCTTTTTTCTCAGGATTGCTTTGGCAATTGGGGTCTTTTTTTTTTTGGTTGCATATAAATTATAATTTTTTTTCTAATTCTGGAAAAAGGGTAATTTGATAGGGATTGGATTGAATCTGCAAATTGCTTTGGGTAGTATGGCCATTTTAACAATATTGGTTTCTTCTAATTTATGAGCATGGGATGTTTTTCTATTTGTTTGTGCCACCTACGATTTCTTTAATTGATGGTTTGCAGTTGTTTTTATAGAGCTCTTTCACCTTCTTGGTTAAAAATACTCCTAGGTTTGTGGTTTTTCTGTGTGTGTGTGTGTG
>NW_012106030.1:4886432-4887837 GCF_000951045.1 Mandrillus leucophaeus | reverse complement strand
ACCGCCACCTCCCAGGTTCAAGTGATTCTCCTGTTTCAGCCTCCCGAGTAGCTGGGATTAAGGCATGCACCACCATGCCTGGCTAATTTTTGTACTTTTAGTAGAGACGGGGTTTCACCATGTTGGCCAGACTGGCCTCAAACTCCCAACCTTAAGTGATCTGCCCACCTAAGCCTCCCAAAGTGCCAGGATTACAGGTGTGAGCCACGGTGCCCAGCTTAGGTGATAATTGTTTTACCCTCTTTCCTTCATTTCTTTAAAATTAAAAAGGGGTTGTAGTTTCATTTTGCAGTGTCTAACACTTCCTATTTGTTGTTTTGCCTTTTCAGTTTTCCAGTACCTGTTTAACTAATTTCTTGTATTGTAATCCTTCTGTTTAAATAACTGACATGGTTTCTATTATCCTGACTGAATTGTGACTAATACTAATGTTAATCTTCGGTACTGGTGAAGATTTTTGAAAACAGGCATCGTCTTATAATGACAATGAGTATGTAAACTAACTTGAGAACCATTTCTCAGCTGTTATTAAAATGTAAATATTTATGTTTTGATTCAGAGTTTGACTCCAAGGAATCTATCCCAAAGAATTTTATGTGCATAATAATATATGTACATAAGTATTGGCTGTGTATTATTTAAACTATCAAAAAATCAGAAAAGAACTAAATATAAATCAAGAGGAGAGATTTAAATAAAATATCCAATGTCAAATATCATGGAATGGTATATAACAATTCAAAAAAAGAGAGATTGGCTCATGTAAGAATCTGAAACAAGCTCCAAAATTTACTGTTAAATGAAAATAACATGTCACAGAACAATGAATATATCATGGTTTCATTTTTATTTAAAGTGATACATGTATAGATACATGAACAGAAAAAAGATAGAAATCTTCATCCTAGTTTATTAACAGGACACATCTCTGCTAAGAAAATCGAACTTGTGGCTAGTGAGAGAGTGACTTAGGCATTCTATTCTACATGGTGCTATATGGTTTTAATCTTTCACAGTGGTAATTTATTCATGTGTTAATTGCACAACAATCAATATACATGTGTGTGTTTGTATATGTGTGTGTGTGTGTATATGTGTGTGTGTGTGTGTACATATATATATATATATATGGATTAAGCCTTTTAAGGAATGGGCTGTAAGGAGAAATAAACTTGGAAGAGGGAGTTGACTCTCTGGAGGGAAAGTGAGAAAGGATGAAAATTAATGATGTCAAATTGAAAGGGTTATAAAAAGAACAGGGCAAGGACTGAAGCTCACTAATGGAACCTGATTCCAAACTTTATACTATATCATTCTGAATTCTGTCCTTTCATAGTAATGAATCCAGTAAATTCTAATGGCTTGTGATTTTAGCACACTGCCTTAAAAATGTAAAGGAAGTAAA
>NW_012106030.1:4882596-4884202 GCF_000951045.1 Mandrillus leucophaeus | reverse complement strand
TGTACAGGAAGCATGGCTGGGGAGGCCTCAGGAAACTTACAATTATGGCAGAAGGCAAAGAGGAAGGAGGCACATTCTCCATGGCTGGAGCAGGAGATAGAGAGAGCAGGGGAGGTGCTCCACACTTTTAAAGGACTGGATCTCCTGAGAACTCTCTCACTATTATGAGAACAGCAAAGGGGAAATCCGCCCCCATGATCCAATCACCTCTGACAAGGCACCTTTCTCCAACACTGACGGTTACAATTTGACATGAGTTTTGGGTGGGGACACAAATACAAACCATATCACCCATTATGAATTTCTGGCCATTTGTATATGATGTTAGAGTGCCAATGTGTTTACAGGAATGAATGAACTTGGTAACCATTAGCAATACTTTTGTACATTAAGCATTTGCCTATATCTCTCATTACCCTGAATTTGGTCTATGCTGGAATTTTTTTCCCATGGGCAAAGTGATGATCTGAATGTTTGTGTCTCACCAAAATTCATATGTTGAAATCCTAATCCCCAAAGTACTTGGAGGTGGGATCTTTGGGAGGTAACTGGGGTTAGATTAGGTCATGAGAATGGAGCCCTCATGACAGGATTAATGCCCTTATAAAAAAAGGAAGAGACAGGAGGTTTGTCTCTCCTCTGTGTGAAAATACAACGAGAAGATGGTCACCCGCACATCTGGAAGAGAGCCATCAATAGAACCGAATCAACAGACACCTTGATTATGGACTTCTGAGCCTCCTGAACTGTAAGAAATAATATATTATTGTTGAATACACTCAGCCTATGCTAATTTGTCATAGCTGTCCAAGCTATGATAGACATGGTAGCACTTCCCCATCTCTTTAACCTACACAAACCTCCCTTTATTCCAGGAACTACCAGTCACTGAAAAAGATTTTGTATGATTTGTGACTGGGCTTGATCTAAAGGCCATGTATCTTATGATATAGTAGTCAATGCATTATCAAATAATATTACATAAAGCCTTCACACCAAATACTAAATCAGACATCATTACCACCAAAATATCAGGGCAGCAATGTTATTTTATAGAAAGGATATTAGATTGTGACCCAAAAGAAATTTGTTGTACCCATGATTTTTTTTATAACTAGTTATATGAACTTTGAGAAATCACTGATCCACAATTTACCCATGTGTAAAATCGAGAATTGGATTAAATGTTAAATAGATTCTCTTCCAGCTTTAAACTTGTTTAAATAGTTATATATTTAGGGGTTGCAAATACAGATTTCTTATATACATATATTGCATAGTGGTGAAGTCTGGGCTTCTAACATACCCATCACTTGAATAGTGAACATTGCACCCAAAAATTGAGGTAATTTTTCAGCCCTCAACGCTCCCCTCCCTTTTTCCCAGCTTTTGTAGTCTCCAATGTCTATTATTCCACTCTGTTTGTTCATATGTACCCTTTGTTTAGCTCCCCCTTACAGGTGTAAACATACAGCATCTGCCTTTCTGTGTCTGAGTTGTTTCACTTAAAATAATTGCCTCCAGTTCCTTCTGCGTTGCTGCAGAAGGCATGATTTTATTATCTTTTTTATGGCTGCGTAGTATTCCATAGTATACATATATGTAC
>NW_012106030.1:4878973-4880251 GCF_000951045.1 Mandrillus leucophaeus | reverse complement strand
ATTTTCACCTTCTTGTTATGAATTTTGAAAAATAAGTTGATCATTTGAATTGTCTAGAATATTGAAAAGCAAAAGGTATAATAATTTTGCTTAATGCCTCACAATTTTAATCAGCTTGAAAGTGGGAAAATAAAGTGTATGTAAAAATAGATATTGTAATAGAGGCTGCCTAGAATAAAGACATTCAAGACAGTTTAAATTAGATTGTACTCTTTCAAAAGGTGTCTCATTTGAAGCAAATTGTATTCTGTCTATTATAAAGGTATTCTAAGGAGTGCAAAGATTATTTGAGGTGAAATAACTGGGTCTAAGCCAATGGAAGTAATTTGGATTGTTTAAGAGAGGATGTGTGATAGCATCTATGTCTGAGAATATGTTCAGAGTGGAGCAGCTAATCTAAATACAATGAGCACCCTGCTATTGGCAAACTTCATTAATAACTTGTATGGTGGAAACCTCTTGACTGGTGAGAAATCTGTCCAGTAAACATTGAAAAAGTGGCCATTAAACCTAAATCTGGGAGTGACTGGTCAACAGCACTTTAATATTAAATGCAGTGCTGTAAGTATGCCTGACATTTCCAATCTCCTTTCTCAAGCCAACTGCTGGCTACAAAAATATTTTGTTTTTATTTTCTCTCACCAGAATCAAGTATAAAATTCTAGAAATGTTCATATCTGCCTTTATCTCATATATATGAAATATGTACATATATGAGACAGGGTTTCTGTCTGTCATGCTGTCACCCAGGTTGGAGTGCAGTGGTGTGATCTCAGCTCAATGAAACCTCTGCCTCCTGGGGTTCAAGCAATTTTCATGTCTCAGCCTCCTGAGTAGCTGATACTACAGGTGCACATCACCATGCCCGCTAACTTTTTTGTATTTTTAGTAGAGATGGGGTTTCACCATGTTGGTCAGACTGATCTTGAACTCCTGGCCACAAGAGACCTGCCTACACTGGGCATCCCAAAGTGCTGGGATTACAGGCATAAGCCACCATGCCCAGCCTCAGTGTTATATTTTGAGCATTTCTATATTCTATACCTTTAGTTTTTGCATGAAGAAATGTTAATTAAATTACCATAAAACACTTATTTAATTTGAACTCTCTGAGAATTATTTTGTCATTTTGGGGAAAAAAGAACATGTACTTATGCTATGCATATTCCAAAATACTAGAAATACTTAACCTTAGGATTGTTTTCTTTCTTTGAGTGATGAAATTACAGCTGATTTTTATTTTCTTTCTTTCTCCTTTCTTTTTTTCTCCTTTCTTTC
>NW_012106030.1:4840840-4875578 GCF_000951045.1 Mandrillus leucophaeus | reverse complement strand
TGATGGTTTGCAGTTGTTTTTATAGAGCTCTTTCACCTTCTTGGTTAAAAATACTCCTAGGTTTGTGGTTTTTCTGTGTGTGTGTGTGTGCGTGTGTGTGTGTGTGTGTGTGTGTGTTTGACGCTATCATAAATAGAATTGCCTTTTGGATTTGGTCCTTGACTAGATTGTTATTGGTGTATAAAAACACTACTGATTTCAGTATGATAATTTTTTACCCTGAGATTTTTCTGAATTCGTTTTTCAGATTTAAGAGTTTTTCAGTGGAGTTTTTAGGGTTTTCTAGATATGAGATTATATTATCAGCTAATCAGCTTTTACCTCCTCTTTTCCAATTTGGATGTCTTTTGTCCTTGTGTTTTGCTCTGGCACAGATTTCCAGTACAATGTTGAATAACAGTGGCAAAAGTGAGGATTCTTGTCTTCTACTTGTTCTTATAAGAAATGCTTTCAACTTTTTCCTATTAAGTATCATGCTGGCTGTGTGTTTGTTGTATATAGCCTTTATTATGGTGAGATATGATCCTTCTATGCCTAGTTTGTTGAGGATTTTTACCATGAAGGATACTGCATTTTATTGAATGCATTTTTGGTGTCTGTTGAGATATTGATATGGTTTTTGTCCTTAATCTGTTTATGTGATGTACCACATTTACTAGTTTGTATATGTTGAATCATCTTTGCATCCCTGGAACAAATCCCACCTAATCATGGTGTATTATCTTTCTGATGTGATATTGGATTTAATTTGCTAGTATTTTGTTGCAACTTTTTGGGTCTATGTTTATCAGGGACATTTCTCTGTAGTTTTGACTTTTGGGTCCTTGTTTGGTTTTGATATCAAGGTGGCATTGGTCTCATAGGATGAGTTACAGAGAATTCCCTCCTCCACAATTATTTTGACTAGTTTCAGGAGGGCTGGTAGTTATTCTTTGTATGTTTGATAGAATTTGGCTATGAATCCATCTGGTCCTGGTTTTGTGTTGTTGTGAGATTTTTAAATTTCTGATTCAATCTCACTATTCACTACTATTCTGTACAGGAGTTTTATTTCTTCCTAGTTCAATTTTGAGAGACTGTATATTTCCAGCAATTTAACCATTTCCTCTAGGTTGTCTAGGTTATGAATGTATTGTTGATAATAGTCTCTGATAATCTTTTGTATTTCTATGCTATCACTTATGTCTTTTTTTATTTTCGATTGTGTTTATTTGGATTACTCTCTTTTCCTGGTTAGTCCAGTTAGTGATTTGTTAATTTTATCTTTTCAGAGAACCAGCTTTTCCTTTCATTAATCCATTGTAATTTTTTGGTCTCTGTTTTAGTTCTGCTCTGATCTTTGTTATTTCTTTTCTTCTTTTAACTTTAGGTTTGGTTTGTTCGTTTTCCTAGTTCCTTGAAATGCAATGACAGGTTGTATATTTATGAGTATTTCATCTTTTTATACAAGCCTTTAATGCTGTAAACTTCCCTCTTAGCAGTGCTTTTTTTCTGTATTCCACAGGATTTGATACACTGTGTTTTCATTTTCATTTGTTTCAAAAAAAATTTTAAATTTTTGTCTGAATTTCTTCATCTATGCAGTGATTGTTTGAGAGCATACTGCTTAATTTTCATTTGCTTAGTTTACAAATTTCCTTTTGGTGTTGATTTCTGGCTTTATGCCACTGTGGTCTGAGGAAATAATTTATATGATTTTGATTTTTTAAAACTTGTTAAGAATTGTTTAATGGTCTAAGAGGTAATCTATCTTGAAGAATGTTTGATGAGCTAATGTATATTCTGCAGAATATTTTGCAGAATGTATATTCTGCAGTTGTTGGATAGAATGTTGTATAAATGACTATTAAGTCCATTTGGTCTAAAGTCCAATTTAAGTCCAATTTTTTTTTTTAATTTTCTGTCTTGATGATCAATCTAGTATTGTGAATGAGGTGTTGAAGTCACCCACTATTATTGCATTGCTGTCTATCTCTTTAGGTTTAGTAATATTTGTTCGGTGAATTTGGGTGCTCTGATGTTTGGTGCATATATATTTAAGAATGTTGGCTGAATTGATCCCTTTATCATTATATAATGACCTTCTTCATCTTTTTTTACTGTTTTTGATTTAAAATCTATTTATTCTAATGTACGTATAACTACTCCTGTTTGCTTTTGGTTTTTGTTTGCATGAAATACCTTCTTCCATTCATTCACTTTCAGTCTACATATCTTTTTAGGTAAGGTGAGTTTTCTTGAAGTCAGCATATAGTTGGATCATGTTTTTTTATATTCATTCTGCCAATCCATATCTTTCAGTGGAGTATTTAAGCCATTTACATTTAAGGTTAATATTAATATGTGAGGCTTTGTTCCTGTCATATTGTTTTTTTCAAGTGGTTTTATACATTCTTTATTTCCATTTCTGTCTTTTGTTCTTTGTGGTTTGATGAAATTCTGCCATGTTGCCATTTGATTCCTGCCTCTTCCTCCTTTGTGTGACTGTTTCATAACAGCTGTGAATTTTATATTTCTATGTGTTTTCATGATAGTAAAATTGACATTTTGTTTCTATGTTTAATAACCGTTTGTGCATTTCCTGTAGGGACAGTCTCATGGTGAGAAATTCCCTCAGTGCTTACTTATCTGGGAAAGACTTTATTTCTGTTTCATTGCTGAAGATTATTCAAGCAGGATATAAAATTCTCAGCTGACAGTTTTTTTGTTTGTTTGTTTGTTTTCTTTCAGCCCTTTGAAAATGCCATCCCATTCTCTTCTGACCTGTAAGGTTTCTGCTGGAAAGTCTGCTGTTACTCTGATGGAATTTCCTTTATAAGTGACTAGACATTTTTCTCTTGCTAATTTAAAAACTTTTTCTTTCACTTTGACTTTAGACATTCCAAATATAATACACTCTTGTGAATTCCTTTCTGTAATGTATTTTTCTTAGGATTGCTAGGCCTCCCATATGTGGATGTCTAATGCTCTTAATAGAGTTGGCACGTTTCCATCAATTATTTTCTCAAATGGATTTACTCAACTGTTGGTCTCTCTCCCTCCTTGATAGTACTGAAAATTTGTACTTGCGATCACTTTATGTAATCCCAGAAGGCTTTGTTTATTCTTTCTTATTTTTTACCTTACTATTTTCTCACTGGATTATTTACAATACCTATCTTCAAGTTCTGATAGTCTTTTTTTCTGCTTTATCTAGTGTATGATTGAAGCTTTAAAGTGTATTTTTATTTCCCTCAATGAATTTTCTAGTTCCAGAATTTCTGTGTTTTTTTTTTAAAGATATTTATCTCCTTGGTAAATTTCTCATTCACATCCTGAATTGATTTTCTGGTTTCTTTGTATTGCTTTTTAGATTTCTCTTGCATCTCATTGGGCTTCTTTAAAATCAATATTTTGAGTTCTTTATCTGACATTTGTAGGAGTTTTTTGATTGGGATATGTTGCTAGACAATTGTTTTGTCTTTTGGTTGTGTCATATTTCCCTGCTTTTTCATGTTTCCTGTGTTCTTCCACTGATATCTGTGCATCTGGTGTAGCAGATGCTTGTTCCAATTTTTTGAAATTACTTTTGTAGGGGAGAAATTTTCCTTGAGATTTTATGTATATTGTTGATAAATGTAGTTTGACTTTGACTTTGGGTGCCTGTGGTAGTGTGATCTTTGCATTACTTATTTGGCAATACACAGGGTCAGTGGTATTTGTGATTTCCTTAGTTGCTTAGGGTATAGTCATTGGTTCAAGTAGTGGTGCAATTTTTGAGGAGGACTTGGATGTAAACTGAACTAATCTTTGGGCCCTGGTGGTAGCAGCAGTGGGGTAAATATGCCCCTTTTAAGGCCCCAGAGCAGTTTACACTGGCTGTAGTGTTAGAGGGTCCTGGAGATTGATTCTTGAATCTTCAGGTGGCTTTCTTAGAAACTAGAAGTGGAAGAGGTGAACAAGGCATGCGGGTTGGTTTTTAGACCCTTGGGCAGCTGAATTGGTGTAGGTGATGGTTGTAGCAGTGGTGTACCCACTGGTACCCAAGAAGTCTATGCTGGTGTTGCTGAAAGCTGTGATGGGTTGGATGGGCTGGTCCCTAGTCTCCCAGCTGCCCATAGCAAGGCAGTGGCTACTGTCCTAAATGTGCTTAGGAAATCTTTGTCTCCCCGTCTCTTCCCTGGCTGGGTAGTGGCTGCAATCACATTTGCTCAAACTCAACTCAAGGGTGGGGCACAGCCCAGTGTTAAACTCTCAAAATGGTGCAAACCAAGGGTTTATGAACAGAGAGGGCAGGGCGCCTCTTAGATGAGCAACATGGGTAAGATGCTGTGGGCAGTATGGTTCAGTCA
Organism: Mandrillus leucophaeus; assembly: GCF_000951045.1. Classification (NCBI taxonomy): domain Eukaryota; kingdom Metazoa; phylum Chordata; class Mammalia; order Primates; family Cercopithecidae; genus Mandrillus; species Mandrillus leucophaeus. The sequence continues at coordinate 4,871,247 of NW_012106030.1, read as the reverse complement.
AGTCTCAGTCTCACAGAAGCCCATGACAGTGTAGTGGGTGTTGTTCTAGATAGGAGAGCCTAGTTTCTTTGTTCCTCCTTGGCCAGGTGGTGGCTGCAGTCATGCCAACTTGAACTCAGCCCAACAATCGATGTGACCCAGGATTAAACCCTCAAAATGACAACTTGGGCCTGAGACACGGGAGGGGCCTCTCCTAGGTAGGCAGGTTGAACAAGAAACTACGGAATGTGCAATCCACTTGCATCTTACCCAGTGTGGGTGAGCCTGATCTAACTTGTCGAGGGCTTGAATAGAACACAAAGGCAGAGTAAGGGAGAATTTACTTTCTCTGCACAATTGTTTGAGCTGGAATATCAGTCTTCTCTTGCTGTTGGACTAGGACTGTCTCAGTTTTCAGGCATTCAGGTCTTTAGACTTGGACTAAAACTATACCATTGACTCTCCTAGATCTATAACTTGCAGATTCCTGATCATGAAACGTCTCAGTGTACATAATCAAGAGAACTCATTCTAAGAATCTTTCTCTTTCTCTCTCATTCTCTCTCTCTCTCTCTCTCACACACACACACACACACACACACACACACACGTATATATCTCCTATTGACTCTGTTTCTCTGGAGAACCCTAACAAATACAGATATTTTAATACCAAGAGTGATTCTAGAGGAAGAGAATTTTAGGGCTCGTCTTCTGAATTGGTTCTAGTGTTTCTGGAATTGGCTGTCTAATATGTTTAAATTTAAGATGCTAATGTCTCTATTTTCAGTAGTAAGGAGAGAATTGATAATCCGTAGCATAAATTGGTAACAGAGATACACAAAATATCTCCTTGGGGTCTTCTTAATCACACACTTAAAAGAATCCAAGGAACTCAGTAACTTTATGTATGATGCAACTGAACATTTTTTGAAAACTAGTGAATATAATGAGATGGTCTGGTTGTTCCTAATGTCACTGGACAAAGAAGTGGTGAAATAAAAGGATGAGCTCATGGATATGAATTTCCTTAAAACTTATTTAAGTTTTCCAATGGCATTTCATACAATCAATTTTTATCTTAAAATATGCTAAAATTGAGAAAATCTGGATATCATGAAGTCTAACACTCATGTGAAGGTCAAAGAAAATTTATACTTTACCAGAGAGTCAATACTCCACCCAACAGCCTTTTTCTACCCACAGTGCAAGATTAATGTTCCTAGGAGTTATAGAGAAAACTAAACCCATAAAGGGGTAGCTTTGTTATTGGTGCTATTATGTTGGACCACAATAAAACTGTGTTGTATTTGAGTCTTGACGGATAAATTTAATCACAGATTTATTTCTGTGTTTTACTTTCAACAAATATTTGTGGACACCCTATTCCAAGCTTAAAAAAAAAACAATTTCATCAGACATTATAAGTGTTAAAAGGAGTATATGACATAAATCCTATAGAGATGACATGTATCTAAGTTATTGCTCGAGATACAAATATGGCAATGAAAGGAGGCTATAGCAAGTTTCATATACTTAGTGCTAATCTCAGGCATTTCAGAGTTTGATGATGATATAGGATTTGGCTTTGAATTGAGGGTAATATTTATATAGGTAAGTAGGTAGGTATTAGAACATGGTGGGTGCTTCAAGTAGGTAGTCATGAGTAAAGTATGGAGGAAAAACTGAAAAGTCAGCTAACAATAGTGTTTGAGTTTAGCTAGAATACAGATTTCATTTAGGAGCTTAATAAAGATAAGAGATAAAGAGTAAATTATAGTTTGGGGCCAATTAAGTAAAAGACTTTTAATTCTAACTTCAAATTTTCTAAATTAATTCTTTTAACGATGGGAGAACATTTCGTAGTTTTCAAATAGAAAAACATCATTGTGGTATTCTATGAAGGTCTGGAAAGAGAGAAAAAAGTGATTAGTCTTTACTGAGTGTTACTGACTCAAGTGATATTTTGGTAATAGATTAGAAATGTTAGTTCCTAGTGCAATTACTCATCATTAATAAGAGTTTAAGGTAACTATCACAAACAGAAACCTTCCTTCAAGATTGACATAGGCTGTGTTATTCTTACTGACTTATCTCATGGGGCTGAGCTGATAGATCTCAAAATGCTTTTTAAAAAGCAGACTGGGTGGCCAGGGCCAACTCCCAACTGATCCAGATAGAACTTGGCATAAAATCCTCTAGGGAATGTCTGGGTCCCACCAGCTCTGCCACCTGACCACTAGTGGGCAGACACAGCCCTCGGTTCTCAGGAAAATTTTATATCACAGAGGGGAATCAGGGTCAACGATTTCAGGGGCAGTCCCTTTCACTGCTTAATCCAACCTGGCTGACTTAATGATATAAACTGTAGATTTACTGCCTCTGCCCCCTGAGCACTGAGCCACCACCTTCACTCTAAAGGTGATTCCACCTGGTAATTAACTGTGAAATATTGAGTGGCCAGTGTCTGACCTGAGTGTTTGTGCCAAGCAAAAGCTTCACTTGTTTTTTTCTTTTTCTTTTTTTTTTTCTTTTTTTGCTCTCTTTCACTGCCAGTTTGTGTGTATGTGTATTTTTAAGTATTAACTCTCATGGAAGCACATGCCTATTTAAAATTCCCAGACGATGAGTCAGACCCGTTCAGTGAGGTTCCTGGAGAGTCACATGATGTGATTTGATGAAGCTTCACCTTATGAAGGGTTGGAGGAAAAAATCAAAAAAGCACTTTCAGACTTATATATATATACACACACACACACACACATAAACATACACATACATATATATTGTTGTGTATATATACTTGTATATAATGTCATATAATCTTGCATACATACACAAACACACACACACAGAAGAGAAACAGACAGAACACATACACATGCAGTTAAAAAGGAACCCCTTTGCTTTGTTTCTCTCTTGTTTCCCTCCATAGATATTTAAAAGTCTGGTGAGTCAACAGCTCATGCCTCTTTGAAACAAGAAGAAAACAGAAGCCGTGTAGCTACATGTGCTGCATATGAGTTTTAGTTATGTAGCTACCCTGTGAAATCACAAGAGTGAGACTGGAAATTTGGATTCCAAAGTGATAAAGAGTTAGTATTCCTGAGACTTAGGATATCTGAGTGGTTTCACTTGCTGCTCTGATAGGCTATAGGCTTATTTAGGCCTCTAAATAATTCTATATTATAATTCATACTTTTCTTCACATCAGTTTGATGTTTCATGGTAAAACTAACATATCTTATTACATTGAACACTAAAGTAGGCTACCTCCTATGAATAAATCCAAGATATAGTAATTTCTGAAGTTTTTCTATTAGTTTTTCTGTATATCTTCACTATGTGTAAACTCACTCTAGGAGTGGTATTTGCAATGTGAAAGCCTCATTTGCTAATGAACCCTAGCTATAAGCAGGATTGAGTCACTTCTTATGAAAAATATATGAGTTATAGAGTAATAAGTATTCTAGAACAAGCCTGTCTCAAGAGGGGTATGGATGGCAAGAAAACTAATAGTTGCTTAGAAAGGGAAAGTTCCCTTCAAAAGGTTGAGGACAGATGCAGAATTTTAGGAGTGTCTTGGTGTTTTAAAACATCATAGAGGAAGTAATTGCTGCATTGATTCATTCACTTAATAAACATTTATTGAGAGCCCACTGTGTGCCAGAAACTGCTAGATGCTGGAGATTCAAGAACCCACAAGTCCTTCTAGTTTGATGGATGGGAGTTTCATAAGCAAATAGTTATAATTCAGGAATGTGGAAAGTACTGTGAAAACACAGGTGCAGTAATGACTAACTTTGTCTAACAGAATTGGATAAAACTTCACAGAGGAGGTGATATTTGATCCAGATCTTTACAGATAAGTAGAAAATAACTTATTGAAAAATTAGTAAAGCAGAGGAAAAAAAAATATGAATGTTGGGAAGGTAAGGTTGAAAGAGGAAGGCCCATTAAAGATGTAATTTAATATCAGCCAGAACTGGTCCATAATAGGGAGCTTTGAATGTGCAATTCATTTGCACTTTTATTCTGGGTGAATCCAGAAGCTAAACATATTTCAGCAGTGGGTTTAGAACCAGGAAATGGAAAGCGACTAGTAACCTAGGCACTCTCTCATATATTCATTCTCAGTCTCTGTCCATGTTTCTGTCTCTCTTTCTCTTTCTTTCTTCCTCCTTCTCCTTAACCTGCTCAGGCTCTCTCATCTTTAGGTCTGAATAATTTTTCTCTGAAGAATGGCATCATTTAGTACTAAGATATTACAGTTTTCATCATATCTAGTAATAGTCCAGACTTACTGGGGTTGCTATATCTATATCCCAAAATTCCTAGAGGGAGAATCTTATTTGCCCAGTTGATCCAATGCACTGTGGTCAGGAGTGGAATCACATGGTACAGATACAAGTCCTGGAAACAAAGCTCCATTGAAAGGGAAGGACATTCTCACATAGGTAGGCCATGGGTTGAGCATTGCTCCAAAAGTTATCTACAATTTATAATAATTCTATATTGAATGCTCCTAAAGGGATTGTGGGCGTGTAACATGACACTGTTACCTTTTGCACAATGCAAACCTAAATTTGCTGAGGTTGTTTTCTATAGCTTTTATTTATCTCTATATTTTGTGAATGTTTCTTGAGATGTCCAAGAAAAGGAGAATGGTGGACTGGGACGTGGAACTTGAGTTAATGTGAATATTTTTTATTTTTCTTTCTTCCTTCTTCCCCAGTGGTCACTAGCCCCAGTTACGTAATGTGGGTTAATTATACTAGGGGTTGAGTGTGATACAAAGGTTATACAGTATTGAAAACCATTCCTTTGGGAGTCCATTCCTCACTATGGTCTGAACATAAGTAAGTTTCAATGAGATCCTGATGTTCATGTATAAGTAGAGCCTGTAAGTGCCTGAAATTTCTTCTAACATATTTTTATCATGGAAATATGATGTAGCTGGTAGTATAAAGAAGCCCCTGAGCTTTGTTTTATTTATGTGTTATTTTTATTCTTAAATTTTTCAAATTCCCTATATCAAAGCTGTTTAGCAGGTTATCAGAAAGTGGAAGTTTTAGTAACTTGAGTTACTTTGTGAAAATTCTTAAGAAACAACTTCATTCCAACATTTCCATAGATTTGTTAGCATGCAGACTTAAAAACTAATAATTCCAAATCACATCTAAATTAATTCAAATTGGAATTTATGAAGGTAACTCCAACTACTGTAATAAATTCTCAAACATCAGTGGTTTATTACTTGCTCACCTAAAGTCCAAAATGGGTGTTCCCGATTGGTAGTCGGCTCTTCTCTTTGATTAGGGAACTGATACCTTTCCATCCTGTGGCTCTACCGCGTTCCACACACAGCTTCTATGGTCACTGAAAAAGTAACACAGAGAATTGCAAATGGGAAGTTTTTATGAGCCAAGCCTAGAAATAGCACAAATCACTTCCACCTATACATATGCAACTGGCAGAAGTCATTCCCACAGCTGGGCATAATTACTAGCATGGTTGCACTTTGCTCAAGAGGAAGAGGAAATAAGTGCGATGAAAATCCAGCTAGTCTCCTTCACAAAACTCTTGGTAAAGTTTCTTATAGTGCTTATTCTTGATATGAGTAACAATACAAAGGTATAAGTGTATTTAATGTAAGCTAATTTGAAAATCATTCAGCAACATTAAAATCCAGTGTATAAATTACAACAACAAAATGCGTCTGATGCTATTTTGTTGTCTATAATACAAATAAGCATTAAGTAGCCTAAAATGCACACACGTACATACAGAGACACACACACCCTACTTTGACATTTAGTTGAGAATTGGGTTTCAAACTATTAAGTTGTGTATGAGTATCCAAAAAGAAATATATGTAATTTAGATATGAGGAAATACTCTGCTATTTTCCTATCAATTCTACCTTTTTAAACAAAATTATTTTCTATGCTCCTTTTTGTATAAATAGAATACTACTAGAATTTGACAATAAAATACTTCATTATTCTTAAATAAAGTGATACAATTTCCATGTTTATCAGTTTTAGTTACCACTTTTCAGATTGGTATATTCTGCTCAAATCGATAATACATATTTTCTTAACATGCTTTATATAAATGTAGAAACAATTACTATGGTTCCAAATTGTTCTTGGCAATTAAACCTTTAGATTTTTCAGCTTCTAGTGGTTCCACTTGTTCTTCTATTTGTAGAAAATTATGGTAAAGAGTTAGTTTTGTGGGTTAGGGAAGAGTGCGCAAAAGGATGTTTTTTTTTTTTTAATCATGTACAGTCCCCTGGGTTTATAATTGTACCTCTCATTACAGTCTCTAGAGGAAATGTTTATGGTTTGAATCCTAGAAAAAGCTGTCATATGAAATCAGAACACCCAAGGAATAACACAATACCACAGAGTTAATATGATTGATGATATCATAGCTCATTTTTAACAGATGTCAAAAGAAGAAAAATCAAGCTGCCATTCCACATACTAAGCCCTTGTTCACTTAACAGAAGACCTTTATAAGTAAATCATAATTAATGGTAAGTATTCAGTGGGTTAGGAGATGGGCATTTGGATTTCTTTTAGACTTTCAAAAGAAAAACCATATGATAAAAATAAGAATTTCTAGAAAAGATACTTATATATACCTTTAATTCCCTGGTGCTATATTTGACCAAATATTTAATTTGGCATCGGTGAATGGATTCTAGTTAGGAAAAGTTTCTTTTTAGAAATACAACCACATTTGTGGAACTCAAAAATCTCATATATATTCAGTCTTAAAAACAAGTTCTTCAATAACTGCCAAAGGAAATCCCACTTCCAGCTGCGTGCTGACTGGGAACGAGAGAGTCAGTGGTACTTTTTAATGGTGTATGCATATAAAAATAACCTGGAGAAAGTAAAGGAAAACAATTGTATTTTAATTTCATTAAAAAATATCAGTAGTTTATTTGCTGAATCCAACCTTCTACCGAACCAGATTATTACTTTCTCTAAGCACATTGTAGTATGTGTTGACCATCTCCAAGACAGGATAAGGAAGTTGGCTAACTCATAGAATTATCCATGAGATACATTGATTAGCACCCACATAATGTCCTTCTCCCTCCCTATTTTTGGAGATATGGACAAGGATAGTATATAATATGATTCCTACTCTAAAGTGGTCCTGGGGAGGCAAGGCACTGTGGCTCACACCTGTAATCCCAGCACTTAGAGAGGCCAAGGCGGGCAGATCACTTGAGGCCAGGAGTTTGATCCAGCCTGGGCAACATAGGGAGAACTCTGCCTCTATGAAAAAACAACAACAACAAGATTTTTAAAAAATTAGCCAGGTGTGGTGATGCGCCTGAAGTCCCAAACTACTTGGGAGACTGAGGCGGGAGATCACTTGAGCCCAGGAGTCCAGGACTGCAGTGAGCTCTGATGGCATCATGGTACTCCAGCTTGGGCAAAAGAGTAAGACCCTGTCGTTAAAAGAAAAAATTTCTAGGAAAGTAAGAAATCTTATATCAGGTAAGGGGCACTAGCTCCTCCTTAACCAAGAATCTGGGGAATGTCTTAGGTCTGAAGCATCTCCTCCCAGGTTTGGTGCTTATTAATGAATATTCAGGCCCATGCAGGTTGGGTATGCTGAGAGCAGGAACATATATCTCCCATTTCAATTTAAAATGAAAAACTCAGAAATTGTGTTTTTGTTAAACACACATAATCAGACACATACACACACACCACACACACACATACACACACACATTCAGAAAGAACTTTGTGGGTTTTTTTCTTTTTGAAGTACCAGGAGAACACACAGTAGTACTATGCCAGATGTATTAATTTAGATGAACAAAGGGGAATAAAAGCACTTTTGGCATTATGTCTCATTTTAAGTTGAAGATAGCATAACAAATAGAATGTAATTCTGAAAGTTTTATCGACACTTGAATAGCTAACTAAAGTTCATTTATAGTTTTAACTTTGTGATTTTGACAGTCTTTAGCAGGCGTGAGCAAGACTTTTTTCTGAAGGACCAGTACGTGTTATAGACTTTACAGGCTGTACGTTTTTGTTTCAACTACTTAAGTCTGCTGTTGTAGCAAGAAAGCCGTAGACAACACATAGATAAACATGACTATGCTCCAATAAAACTACATTTATTAAAACAATAGTGGGTCAGATATGGTCCTTGGGCCATAGTTTGTCAACCTTTTGTCTTTCTCAACCCTCATATCACATATTAACTATTATTCCTTTTCTCACAGAGTTTCTTAGAGATTATTCTCAAATAACTCATAATTTTAGCTTTTGATATGGAAATAAAATACGTTTTTCTCCATTTGTTATGAAGAGTTTGACCCACATGCTAGACTGAACAGACCACAAGCCCATAATCTTCCCCTGGGCCTTGTTGTGGACAGCGAGGGCCTGTAGGAATTGAGATGTAAGTTCATCTGTCAACTTACAGCTAAAGAATTTAAAGCAAGAACAAGGAGTTTTGGTTCCACAAGATGCTCTATTTAAAAGGACATTGTTGAGAGGCTTACTATTCAGCACTACTGGGACAGTCTTGAAAAAATGACCTACTTTCCCTCAGCAAAGCCAACTCTGAAAGAGGATGATGTCTACAAATGAGTTCTCATAAAAGAATATAATTAAACAGTGATGCTCTTCAGAGTGAAAGAGCTTTGAGATAATGACTACAGTGGCACACACTGTACCAAAGAGAACAAGATGTCACAATTATATATTTGCAGGTTGATTTAATCTGACAGGATTCTTAGCAACAGTGAACTTGGTCTGTCTGTGCATGACAACACAGCTTATGTGTCCTACAGATGAAGCTCTGTTTATCTTTTCTAAACTTACAAGTGTCAATTAGCAAATTTCTTAATCTAGCTGGACATTCTTATCAGTGGAGGTCCAGTATATGTCTTCATTTTCTTTGGCACAGTATGTGTAAATCACCGTTTTTATCTAAATAAAGTCTTTTAAAAATTCTGTGTATAAATAGATTTTTTTCATTATTTGATTTTTGAATTATATTCTCTCACTGCAAAGTCCTCATTATCCTATTTTTTCAAGTTTCCTTAATAGCTAAATTAGCAGCTAGTAGATTTAGATTATCCCTCACAGTTAATCCAGGACCTAGAGAAATAGATCACATCAGGGTTTGTAAACTACAACACTTGGGTCAAATCCATCCCACCACTTATTTTTGCATGACCCATGAGCTAAGAATGACTTTTACATTTTTAAATGACTGAAAAACAATCAAAAAGAAAATAATATTTTTTGACTTATGCAACTTACATGAAATTCAAATTTCCATGTCCATAAATAAAGTTATATTGAAATTCAAGCATGTTCACTTTTTTAATGTATGATCTATTGGTGCTGCTTTTGTGCTACAACAGCAGTGTTAAGTAGCTGCAACAGAGAATGTGTGACCTGTAAAGCCTGAAATATTTACTTTCTGGCCTTTTATAGAAAAAGCTTGTCAACCTAGAGACTACATGATCCTTTACATTTCCCTTCCAACCTTTTCTTTTCTTTTTTAAGGTGATTGTTATCTCCTTCCCCCTTCCCCCCCTTTTTTTTTTCTGCCTCACTCTTGCTGCCCAGGCTGGAGTGCAATGGAGTGATGCAGGCTCACTGCAACCTCCACCTCCCGAGTTTAAGCAATTCTCCTGCCTCCGCCTCCCGAGTAGCTGCGATTACAGGTGCCCGCCACCATGCCTGGCTAATTTTTGCATTTTTAGTAGATACGGGTTTTCACCATGTTGGCCAGGCTGGTCTCAAACTCCTGACCTCAGGTGATCCATCCCCCTTGGCCTCCCAAAGTGCTGGGATTATAGGCATGAGTCACCCTGCCTGGCCGTCCTTCCCTTTTCAATTCCTACTTTCACCTTCACTTTGGAGTTTTGGAAGTATTATAGGATAGTGATGGGAGTTCAGCCCTTGAGGCCCACTTTTGTGTATGACACTGACAGTGCACCTTAATATATTTTTATCTCCACCTTATGAAATATAGAAGTCAGCCTAGATACTCATTAATCAAAATGCCCAACAGTTCTACAGCGCTTTAAAATTTATAAAGTGCTGTCACATGCACTGTCTTACTTGATCTTACATACTGGTACTATTTCCTTTACTTGAAAGAGATGGAACCTGAGGTTCAGATACATTAACTGACTTCCCCAAAATTATTTAACTCTAAAGACAGAGCAAGATGGAAGCTAATACCATTCATTGCCCACTCCCACCCTCACTGCCACCGCTGGAAGACCAAATTTTAACAACTAACAGCATAGAGAAAAGCACCATCACAAGACCCAAAAATCAGGTGAGAAATCACAGCACCTGGATTTAACTTCATATCATAGAGAAAGGCATTGAGGAGGGCAGGAGAGACAGTCTTGAATCACCAGTGGCACCACTCCCCCATTCGCTGCCAGCAGCCAGGCAGCATGGAGAGAGAATCTGCGCCCTTTGGAGAAAGAGCTCGCAATGCCTGGGGGACTTTACATTGAACTCAGTGCCATCCCGTCATGGCAAGGAATAAAGCCATGCTGGTCTCCTCCAGTGCCTGCACACAGAGGGAACATTTGGACCAGCTCTAGCCAGAGGTGAATCCTTCAGTCTAGTGGTCGGAACTTGAGTTTCTTGGCAAGCCTCACCACTGTGGGATGAAGTGCTCTGGGATCATAGGTAAACATGAAAGGCAGTCTTGGAAACAAGGACTGCAATTCCTAGGCAATTCCTAGTGCTAGGCTGGGTTCAGAGCCAGTGAACTAGGGTGGCATGTGACGTAGCGAGATACAAGCTGGTGCAGCTAAGGGAATGCTTGCACCATCCCTCCCCCAACCTGAGGCAACACAGCTGGCAGCAACAAAAGGGTCTCCTTCTTTCTGCTCAAGAAGATGAGACCTAAGAGTCAAGAGAATGTTGTCTTGAACCTTGGATACCAGCCACAGTAGGATAGAGCACTGGGCAAAGTCATTAGGCCCCCAGTCCAGACCCTAGCTCAGGGATATTTCTAGACACATCTTGGGCCAAAAGGGAACCTGCTGTCTTGAAGGGAAGGGCCCAGTCCTGGCAGGATTCATCACCTCCTAACTAAAAAGCCCTTGGGCTCTGATTAAACAGCAGCAATACCCAGGTAATATACCACGGGCCTTGGGCTCTGAGACATGCTGGCTTCGGGGTGACCCAGCACATTCCCAGCTGTGGTGGCTACAGTGAAACACTCCTTCTGTTTGAGACAAGCAGAGGGAAAAGTAAATGGGACTTTGTCATGCACCCTAGCTACCAGCTCAACCACAGTTGAGTAGAGCAAAAGTAGGCTCTTGGGGTCCCCAAGTCCAGGCCTAGGCTCTTGCACAGCATTTTTAGACCTGCCCTGGGCCAGAGAGGAGTCCACTGCTCTGAAGGGTGAGTCCCAAGCTTGTCAGCATTCACCATAAGCTGACGGATGAGCCCTTGGGCTGTAAGTGAACATGAGAAGTGGCCTGTCAGAACACCCAATGGACCAGTGGTGGTGCTGACCACAGGGAGAGGATCCTCTGCCTATGGAAAAGGGAGGGAAGAGTGAGAAGAACTTTGTATTGTGGTTTGAGCTTTGCTGCAGTAGAATAGAACATCAGGTAAATTGCTAGGATATTTCACTCTAATCCTTGGCTCTCAGATGGCATCTCTGGAGTTACCCAGGGCCTGAAGAAACTTACTGCCCTAAAGGGAAGGGCCTTGGGCAAGGCCCAGTGCTGTGCTGGCTTCAGGTCTCACCCATTGCAGTCCCAATGATGGTGGTCACAGGGGTGCTTGCATCACCATATCCCAGTTCCAGGTGGCTCAGAACAGAGAGAGAGAGACACCATTTGTTTGGGTGAAAGTAAGGGAAAAGAACAAGAGCCTCTGCCTGATAACCCAAAGAATTATTCCAGTCTTGTCCAAGACCACCAAGGCAGTATCTCCATGAGTGTGTCAAAGCCATGGCATTATAGGGGTTGGGACCCAAGTTCCTTTGAATACCTAGAAAGCCTTCCCAAGAAGGATGGGCACAAACAAACCCAGACCACAGAGTCCATAATAAATACCTAACTCTTCAGTACACAGACACCAACCAATATCTACAATCATCAACACCATCCAGAAAAACATGATCTCACCAAGTGAACTAAATAGGGCACCAGGGACCAATCCTGGTGAGACAGAGATATATGACCTCTCAGCCAAAAATTCAAAATAGCTGATTTGAAGAAATTCGAGATAATACAAAGAAGGAATTCAGAATTCTATCAGATAAACTTAACAAAGAGATTTAAAAAAATTAAAAAGAAGCAGAAATTCTAGCGTTACAGAACGCAACCAACATGCTGAAGAATGCATCAGAGTCTCCTGATAGCAGAATTCACCACGCAGAAGAAAGAATTAGTGAACTTGAAGACTGGCAATTTGAAAATACATGGCCAGAGAAAACAAAAGAAAAAAGAATAAAAAACAATAAAATACGCCTACAGGATCTAGAAAATAGTCTCAAAAGGACAAATCTAAGAGTTACTGGTCTTAAAGAGGAGTTAGAGAAAGTGATAGGGGTAGAAAGTTTATTCAAAAGGATAATATCAAAGAACTTCCCAAACCTAGAAAAAGATATCAATATCCAAGTACAAGAAGGTTAGAGAACATCAGGTAGATTTAACCCAAAAAAGACTCTTAGCTCTCCTCTTCTTGAGCATAAAGAAGCAGACCCTTTTGTTGCTGCCAGCTGTGTTGCCTCAGGTTGGGGGAGGGATGGTGCAAGCATTCCCTTAGCTGCACCAGCTTGTGTCTTGCTAGGTCACATGCCACCCTAGTTCACTGGCTCTGAACCCAGCCTAGCACTAGGAATTGCATAGGAATTGCAGTCCTTGTTTCCAAGACTGCCTTTCATGTTTACCTATGACCCCAGAGCACTTCATCCCACAGTGGTGAGCCTTGCCAAGAAACTCAAGCAGGAGGACAAAGTTAGTATAGAGCTTTTATTAGTTTCTTTTTGAAAAGAAGATTGTGAAAAATCCAGAAAACAAATAACAAAATGGCAGGAGTAAGTCCAAGTTATCTATAATAACATTTAATATAAGTAGACTAAACTCTCAAATTAAATGACATAGAGTGGCTGAATGGATGAAAAAAACACGACCCCATGATCTGTTGCCTACAAGAAGCACACTTAACTATAAAGATACACATAGACTGATAACAGAGATGGCAAGAGATATTCCATGCCAATGGAAACCAAAAGAGAGCAGGAGTAGCTATACTTATTTCAAACAAAATAGATTTTAAAAATACATCTTTAAGAAGAGACAAAGAAGATTGGTATATAATGATAAAGGGGAAAATTCAAAAAAGGATCTAATGATTGTAAGTAGGTATGCACCAAATACTGGAGTACCCAGATATATAAAAGAAATTATTAGAGCTAAAGAGAGAGATAGACCTCAAAACAATACAATAGCTGGAGACTTCAACATTCCGCTTTTAGCATTGGACAGATTTCCCTTACAGAAAATAAACAAAGAAGCATCATGCTTAATCTGCACTATGGAACAAAAAACTTAATAGATATTTAGAGAACATTTTATCCAACAGCTGTATAATATACATTCTTTTCAGCACATGGATCATTCTCAAGGAGAGACCATATGTTATGTCACAAAACAAGTATTAAAACATTCAAAATTTGAAATACTATTAAGCATATTCTCTGGCCACAGTGGAATAAAACTAGAAATCAGTAACAACAGTAATTTTAGAAAATACAGAAACACTTGGAAATTAAACAGTATGCTCCTGAATAACTAATGAGTCAATGAAAAAATTAAAAAGAAATTGAAAATTTTCCTGAAACAGATGATAATGGAAACACAACATACCAAAACCTATGGGATACAGTGAAGGCAATACTAAAAGGGAAATTTATAGCTGTAAGTCCTTACATCAAAAACAAAGAAAAACTTCAAATAAATTACCTAATGATGCATCTGAAAGAACTAGAAAAACAATAGAAAACCTAATGAAAAATTAGTAGAGGAAAACAAATAATACAAATCAGAGCAGAAATAAATGAATCTAAATAAAGAAAACAATACAAAAGATGAATGAAACAGAAAGCTGATGTTTTGAAAAGTTAGACAAAATTGACAAGCTTTAGCCAGACTAAGAAAATTAGAGAGAATACCCAAATAAATAAAATCAGAGATGAAAAAGGAGATATTATAACTCATATCACAGAAATGTAAAGGATTATTAGTGGCTACTATAAGCACCTATATGCCAACAATTTGGAAAATGTAAAGAAACAGATACATTCTTAGACACACTTAACCTACCAAGATTGAACCATTAAGAAATCCAAAACCTGAACAGACCAGTAACAAGTAATGAAATTGAAGCTGTAATAATAAATCTCCCAGCAAAGAAAAACCCAGGGTCCAATGGCTTCACTGCCATTTAAAGAAGAACTAATACCAGTCCTTGTCAAACTGCTCTGAAAAATAGAGAAGGAGAAAATACTTCCAAACTCATTCTACCAAGCCAGTATTACCTTGATACAAAAACCAGACAAAGACATATCAATCAAAAGAAAGCTATAGGCCAATATCCCTGATGAATATTGATGCAAAAATCCTCGACAAAACATTGGCAAACTGAATTCAACGATACATTAAAAAGATCATTCATCATGACCAAATCAGATTTATCCAAGGGATGCAAGGATGGTTCAACACGCATCAATGAATGTGATACATTACATCAACAGAATGAAGGACAAAAACCATATAATCATTTCAATTAATGCTGGAAAAGCATTTGATAAAGTTCAGCATCCCTTCATGATAAACATTCTCAAAAAGCTGGGTATAGAACAAGCATACCTCAACATAATAAAAGCCTTATATGACAAACCCACAGCTAGCATCATACTGAATGGGGAAAAACGGAAAACCTTTTATCTTAGATCTGTAGCATGACAAGGATGCCCACTGTCAAGACTGTTATTCAACAGATTAGTGGAAGTCCTAGGTAGAGCAATCAGACAAGAGAAAGATATAAAAGGCATTCAAATTGGAAATGAAGAAATCAAATTATCTGTATTTGCAAATGATATAATACTATATTTGGAAAAACCTAAAGATGCCACCAAAAACTATTAAAATTGATAAATTCAGTAAAGTTGCAGGATACAAAATCAACATGCAAAAATCAGTAGTATTTCTATATACTAACAGTGAACAACCTGAAAAAGAAATAAAAATACTCTCATTTACCATAGCCACAATAAAATTGAATACCTAGGAATTCACTTAACCAAGGAAGTGAAAGATCTGTACAATGCAAGCTATGAAATGCTGATGAAAGAAATTGAAAAGAACACACACACACACACAAACAAAATGGAAAGATATTCCATGTTCGTGAATTGGAAGAATCATTATTATTAAAATGTCCATACTACCCAAAGCAATCTACAGATTCAATGCAATTCCTATCCAAATACCAATGACATTCTTCCCAGAAATAGAAAAAATAATCCTAAAAATTATATGGAACCACAAAAGGTCCAGAAGAGCCAATATTATCCTGAGCAAGAAGAAACAAAGTGGAAGAATCACATTACCTGACTTCAAATTATACTGCAGAGCTGTGGAAAAACAAAGAAATAAACAAACAACCAGTATGGTACGGGCATAAAAACAGACTCACAGACCAATGGAACAGAATAGAGAACCCAGAAATGAATCCACACACCTACAGCGAGCCCATTTTTGACCAAGGTGCAAAGAATATACATTCGGGAAAAGACAGTCTCTTCAATAAATGGTCCTGAGAAAACTGAATATCCATATGCAGAAGAATGAAGCTGGATCCCTATCTCTTGCCTTATAAAAAAATCAAATCATAATGTATTAAAAACTTAATCTGAGACCTCAAACTATAAAACTACTACAAGAAATCTTTGGGAAAACTCTGGGCAAAATTTCTTCAGTAACACCCACAAGCACAGACAACCAAAGCATAAAGGAACAAATTGGATCACATCAAGTTAAACAGCTTCTGCATAACAAAGGAATCAGTAAAGAGAAGAGACAACCCAGAGAATGGGAGAAAATATTTGCATCTGACAAGGGATGAATAACCAGAATATATAAGGAACTCAAAAACTCTATAGGAAAATATCTAGTAATCTAATTTAAAATCCGGGCAAAAGATTTGAATAGTCATTTCCTAAAAGAAGACATACAAATGGCAAACAGGCATATGAAAAAGTGTTCAGCATCATTGATTGTAGGAGAAATGCAAATCAAAACTCCAAGGAGTTATGATCTCACCCAGTTAACATAGCTTTTATCCAAAAGTCAGGTAATAACAAACACTGGCCAGGATGTAGAGAAAAGGGAACCCCTGTATATTGTTGGTGGGAATGTAAATTAGTACAAACACTATGGAGAACAGTTTGGGGGTTCCTAAAAAATCTAAAAATAGAGCTACCTTATGATCCAACCATCCCACTGCTAGATATATACCCTAAAGAAATTAAATCAGTGTATCAAAGAGATATCTGCATTCCCATATTTGTTGCAACACTGTTCACAATAGCCAAGAAGTAGAAGTAACCTAAGTGTCCATCAACAGATAAATGGATAAAGAAAATGTGGTACTTATACACAATGGAGTACTATTCAGCCATAAAAAGAATGAGATTCTATCATTTGCAACAACATAGAAGGAATTGAAAATCATCATGTTAAGTTAAAATAGCCAGGCGCAGAAAAACAAACATTGCATGTACTCACCTATTTGTGGGATCTAAAAATCGAAACAATTGAACTCATGGAGATAGAGAATAAAAGGATGGTTACCAGAGGCTGGGAAGGGTAGGACGGGTTTAGGGGTTTGGGGGAGGATAGAAAGAATAAATAAAACCTAATATTTGATGGCACAACAGAGGGACTATAGCCAACAATAATTTAATTGTACATTCTAAAATAACTAAAAGAGTATAATTGGAATGCAAAACACAGGATAAATACTTGATGGAATGGATACCCAATTTTCCATGATGTGATTATTATGCATTGCATGCCAGTACCAAAATATCTTATATATTCAATAAATATATACAATACCACCAACCCACAAAAATAAAAAACTAAGAAAATTAAATTACGTAACTAATAAGTGGTTGAGAGTGGATTCTAAATCTGATTCCAAGCCTTATGTTATTTCTGCATTACCACCCTAACTCAGAAAGGGCTACAAATAAAAACTTTGTGACAGTTATTCTTGTTTTGAAATCATGCACAAAACTCCTGTGAAAGGATCTGAAGAAAACTTCTTCTCCCATCCCTATCACCCCAACATAAAACATGTAAGAACTGTAGGCTGGGCTTCCTTTCTTCACATTGAGTAGAATAGAGCAATGATGTTATACGCCTTCACAGCCACAGTCATTCATACATCAAAGAAGAATTAGCAACACTCGAAACTTAGAGTTTTGATCTTTATAAGATTTAGGGCGTAAAATAACCAGCCTCCTTCATTTCATCCTTGGCCTCATAATGCCACTCCTGAACAGAAGTCAGAGTGAGCTTTTAAAAATCCAAATCATATCGTTAAAATAAATCCAAATTCTTGCAAGACTGTATTTTGTCTTTCCCTCTTATTTTGTCTCCCTGTTCTCTCCAACTCATTTACCACTTTCCTTATCATTCAACCCACTCTTAATACAATGGTCTTCTGTATTCCCTGATCATGACGGCTCATTTCTATGTTTGCCTTTTCATGGGCCAGGGAATTATCACTTGAGATCTCAGGACTGACTTCTTCCCATCATCACACCTCTACTCAAATGACAACTTGTCTTCAATGACAGTTTTCTTGACCACCTGCACCCATGTCTCTCTATCCTAGTACTCTGGCTTATTTCTTATTAGCAGCATCTCTCTCTAAAATTATATCATTCATTTATTGGTACAGTTCTTTAATATCTATCTCCCTCCACTTGTATGTAAAGTCTTCTGGCACAAAGACCTTGCCTGTCTTTTTCACCAACATATAGAGTAATGCATGGCACACAATACACAAATACATCAATGCTGCATGGAGAAATGTGTAAATGTATGTGGCCTTTGGAATAAAATGTCCCCTTTGACTGATATAGCCTAGGTGCTAAGGCAAGGACTGTCACTTCAGCTACAAGGTGTAATATGAAAGATCTGTCAATAGTGGTGTAAGAAATACGTGGAATAATGTAAGAAGTGTAATCATGAGCTCAATCTGGAAAGAAATGATAATAATTTCTAATTTCTGCAGGGATGCAAACTGCTTATGTGTACTATATGCATTTTCACTTGTAAACATATTATTTCCACGCTGTCCACTTGAACCCTCAGCTTTTCAGTGTTGCGGCATCTCGTGATTTCAGGGCACCTGGGGATTATTAGGTGTCTAAGCTTCTAAGCTGTCACTTTTTGAAGCTAGAGCATGGAATTATCTGAGCAGAAAGCTAAGAAGCCCCATTTAATCAGCTGCTACTGTGGTTAAACTCCTTCAAGGCAAACACATTTTGACTGGCCCAAAATATTAATAATAGCCAGCTCTGAGTATATTAACTCTTCAGAGTCATCAGTGGCAAGTGGAAGTATTTTTAATTCTGTTTTTCTTGTGTGTGTGTGTGTGTGTGTGTGTGTGTGTGTGTGTGCGCGCGCGCGCGTGCAGATTAAAAATTCATACTTTAAATGACAGCATTGTTAAATAAATTGAAACCCTTGAAGCTGGTTATTAGAAGAGCCAGAACTGAATGGAGCAAGCTCATTTATAAAACTACCTTTTATTTTAAGAAAATATAATGATCAAATTCTGTGATAGTAAAAAGGAGGGGTGTTGTTTGGTAATGTGTGGCTTAGTTCTAAGGTGTATATGAGGCTAGAATTGAATTATGCTGGAGACATGGTGATTTAATGAACCGTGGAAAGCACATTTACTTCAAGGGGACAAAATGTGCTCAGTATATTTCATCAGGAACCTTAGAAGGGATACTTTTGAAAATAATCCAAATTGACTACCACAGTGGGATCAGGTTAGAGAGGAGAGGTGTGTGTTTGAAACAGTCAATTTGGAGTTGATTGCTAAGAAAAGCTTCAGTTTGCAAGATCTTATATATCTTTCTGTTGGGATTAGCCTAAGGCATAACTGTGAATTTAGTCTTGGAAATATTTCCTACGTTCTCTTCCTATGCCCCTGATTTTCTTTTTGGTAACTCTCATGCTCACTCCATCCATACCATTCATATATTTATTCTTTACCTACCAATCTTTGACAATATCTCATTTGTGCCTTTGTTCTCCATTATTATTCTTCCTTCTTCTTCCATCAAAATTTCCCATCCCATAGTACCTGGAACTTGAGGATTTCCATTGTTCACTGAAATCAAGTACTTATTTTTATCAAAAATCTTTTCTTGAGTGCATGTGCATAAGAGTGTACCAGGTACCATGTATGGAATAGAGAATCATCAGACACACGACCTTCTTTCATGTTACTTAAAAGTCATTGCTAATTGTCCTGGAGGAGGTAATACAGTTCACATGAATAGGTAAATGGCTTATAACAAACAGCATATTAAAATATATGTATATATATAGGCATGGAGTTTTAAAAGAAATACATGATTCTTTAATGGAAAAAGTTGAGTGTTTTTTGTTTTTTTTTGTTTTTTTTTGTTTTTATGAGACAGTCTTGCTCTGTCACCCAGGCTGGAGTGCAGTGGCATGATCTCGGCTTACTACAACCTCTGCCTCCCAGGTTCCAGCGATCTCCTGCCTCAGCCTCCTGAGTAGCTGGGATTACAGGCACCCGCCACCACACCCAGCTAATTTTTGTATTTTTAGTAGAGATGGGGTTTCACCATGTTGGTCAGGCTGGTCTCAAACTCCTGACATCATGATCTGCCCGCCTCGGCCCCCCCAAAGTGCTGGGATTACAAGCGTGAGCCACCGCACCTGGCCAAAATTTGAGATTCTATTACGTGCAAGTGGACAAACTATTCTGGGGGAAAGAGATAATTTTCACACTAGTTGCAAGTATTGTGTAGGTATTTGCCTCATCCTGCTTATGTGTGAACTGACTATAATACTAAATAACCAAATTAAAGTTACTGTAACTAGAGGTGGCAACTGGATAATGGCCTTCCCCTGACAACTGAATGCATGGGCTCAGGTATTTATGCACAAAGTAGAAGGCCTTTTTAAGTAGCAGGAATCCAATTTCATTGTCATTATTACCATTGTGCCAAATGACTTGTAAAATAAAATAAATGAGATCTACAGCACCTAGCAAGCTAAGACAACCCCCAATTCATCATTCCCCTGCAAAACTGCACTCTGATGGTCTCAAAATGAGGGTGAGAGAGAGGATTAGTTCTGACCTTCCACTGATCAGAACAAAGTGTTATTCTTGATCTCACTTCACTGGTTTCTGACTAGCATAGCATTTTTTGTATTGTCTTATTTTTCTCTCTTCATAAATCAAAGTTAGCATCCAAAGAGCCACAGGATCTGCTGTCTTGCTGAAGTTTTACACAGAAAGCTCCTTTTGTGATTATTAGAGTGATTTGTACCTGAATAAATAGGCACATATTAGGCTCCTGTTGGAAACTCTTAATTTCATGCCACCTCTAGAGAACCACATAGCAATGGGTCTTGGGCAGAGTTTAATAAATGTGTCACCCACTCGTCACTGTATAACTTCATATTCCATATTTACCTTGTATGACTGGCACATTATGTCAGAAAAGTAGCAAGTTTAAGTAAGTGAGGAGAGAAATGCACAGGACAGTTTTTTATGCCTACACTATATGTATAATATATACTCTCTCTCTCTATCTATATATATATATAAATATACACAAAATGTTGAGAAACTCCAATGGTAGGTCTTGACTTGACTTCTGAAAAAGCACCTTTAAAATGTTTGAAACAGCCCCTTCACCTTTATTTCATGGTGTGAACCTGAAAAAACTGTGTAGTCTGTGCATAGAATCCAAAGCATATATAATACAATTTTCATAATAGCACCAAATGCTGCTGGGATTATTTAAAGTCACTCAAATATGTAAATCAAGTAAAACTTAAACATTACAGCACTGTTTTATTACCTACCTTGGCAAAAAGCCACAGTAGTTCTTGTTTTGGGAAACTGACTTATCATTACAAAGTAGCCATGTGACTGATACTGCCAAGAATGAATTCATTCTTCCTCACAGTATCTAAATTTGCGCTGAATTACACCTACATCCTGTATGATCTAGTTGAAAAGGTAGAGGCTTTGGATTTAGACAAATCTGACTGTGAATTGGGGCTGAATTATACCTACATCCAGTGTGACTGAGTTGAAAAAATAGAAGCTTTGACTTTAAACAAATCTGATTGTGAATCCTGGATCACCATTTACTATTTGAGTGACTTGGGCAAGTTACCTAAAATCACTGATACTCAGAATTCCCATCTAGAATAGTAATAATATTTAGATATTTAAGGGTTCTATTCCTGCTTGGGGGATTGTTTGTTATATGCCAGGCAATGTGCTAAGTACTTTACATACATTGTGTCAATTAGTATTCACAATAACACCGGGTATTAGCCACCATTTATATTTTAGCACACTGATATTCAAAAGGGTTAATTATCTTGAATAGTTTTACAACAGGTGTGCCTCCAAAGCCTGTGCCCTATCTATTGCTGTCAGGGAATTAGGGAGAAAGCGACTCACAGGCACTCCCTGAATGGCCTCCACAACGGGGTGGTGACTCTTCCACTGCCTCTGCTGCTATTCTTGTGCTGAGCAAAAGCCATGTAAAACAAGACTGAGACCTACCTCCTGTGTAACTTCATTCCCTTCCCTGCTCTTGTTGATTGCCATGATTCTTTTACAAAATACAAAACCTAGATGCTGAGTTTTTCTTGCCTAAATTTCTTGGCTTAGGCTAAAGCTAAGCTGTGTCTTCATTGTTTGTGGGTTCTGAACCACTGCACCTTGACCTTTAGCTCTACCCTACTGGAGTCTAGAATTCTTGTCTACTTACATCCCGTAAAACTGTGAGTGCTCTATCTCCATTTGACGAACTTGAGGACCATCAACTTTAAAGTTTGTAAAGTTTTTTTTGATCTCCCCATACCTTCCTGCTTCAACTAACGTTTTCTCTGATGTACCTGTTAGAACTATAACACCTACCTGAATTTCCCTGCCATTCCAATGTGTGTGTGTGTGTGTGTGTGTGATCATCCACTTGTTTAGAGAACTCTTATTCCCATCCTCCTCACTTGCACAGCTTCCAAAAAACTGACAGACATAGCAGCCTTTCATGCTGTGTTAATACCCAATCCCAGAGCATATGGTGCCCTACAAAATACCCTAAGGCTTATGAATGGATTATTTTCTTTTCCATCAACAAGTCCTGGTGGCAGCAAACACAATATATCTGTAACATCATTTATGAAGGCCTGTGGAAAGGTTAAAAAAAAAAAAAAAACAAAACACTATTCTCCTTTTTAAAATTATGAACATCTTGAATGCATACAAGATTTTTTTTTCTTTGACTTGCTGGTTAAATTGTATTTAAAAGACAATGTGTTATACAAAAAAAAAATTGCTATCACCAAAATGAAGCATAAAAGCAGAAAAAAAAGACCTTTTACTCCTGTGAAGGTCAAATTGTTTTTTGAAACCACATTCCTAAGTGTTATTCAAAACCACAGACTTCAGGCTCAGTTCAGTTTTTTTTTTGTTTTGTTTTTTTTTTCCTCAGTACCAAATATTTCACTGAAAATGTGAAGACAGATCGATAATTCAATGTTTTATTAATTTTATCTTAGAACTCAAGTATAAAGTATCACATTTTTCACAAAAAGCCAGGAGAAGGATCTATGGTACACAGGTCCCCATAATACACACACACTTTTAAAAATCAACTGATTAAAATAAAAATCTATCAAGCACTACTCATGCACAGCCTCTTTCGTGCAAGATATCCTCTTGCCTGAATCTGTGGGGGTGATAGGTGACGGCTGCAGCCTCAGCCTATGGAAAACTACCGTGGGTCACAGATGTCTCAGATGGGAGGGTGGGCAGCTTCTGTACTTAAAATTACAGTTTGAGAAATACAGAAGAATTTACTGGGTCGATTTTTTTTTGTAATAAATAATCTGAAACCGGTTATTAATCCAAAGGACTATAAATGAAGAAAAGAAACCATAATGCAATGCTAAGCAAATCAAGGACCAAAGGGAGCCAAAATAAGGAAGTTTGAACAGACTAAAGGAAAACAGGCCTAGAATTCCAGGAGCAAGAACTCAGGCATGTGTGACTGGTTTGTGTACAGTTCTGGTGGAGTTTGGGATTTTTATGTTGAAGCTAATTAGAGGCCTATAAGAAATAAACATATACCCCAGTGCTAAGCACTGTTGGAAATAGATAAATGCACTATGGTCCTACCCTAAAGAACAGAAAGAGCAAAACCATTCACTTATTTTGCAAATGCCTATTGGATCAGGGTATTTTTCCCCCTGCTGAGCCAGAACAGCACCTTCAGGTCCTTCTCAACAGGGTACCTCAGGTATTGACTGTCCGTCATTGGAGGTGACATGTCAAGTGAAAGTGACGTACCACCTCTACTTAAGAAGCTTATACCTAAAAAGAGGAGCAGTACAACATTCGTAAATCACTGCAACCCATAGCAGCATGTAATAAGTTGTTTGAAAGTAACGTAACAGTAAAATACATTTAGAGAACACTGATTTCTGATCAGGATGATAGCGGAAGGCTTCGTAGATGAAATGGGCTCTGAACATCCAAACAGTGGCCAAGAAAGCATCTCTGAAACCTAAGAGTAGATGGAAGAGGAGGTAAAAGTTGTTTTACATGACCATATAATGCTGTATTATTTGGGTTTGGATTTTAGAAGGCTGCTAGAGGTGTTGTCATGTTTTAAATCAAAATGGGGAAACCTTCCCAATAAATGATGAGGATAATTAAAATATTTGTGTGTCCATGAAAATGATATATAGTCTGAAAATATAGTACTGACAGATGAGCTCCAGAATTTGCTAATTCGCTATTTCTAAATGTGGGCACTATTATTTATGAGAATACTGATTCTTTTTTATGGTGGTTACATAATCAAGTGTTTCTATGATTTAAAAATAACAAAGTACTGGTCACATAAAAACAAAATAAATCATATAACTAATTAAATTTATAGTAGATGCTTTATTTGTGAGGCATTTGTGTGTGGTTATAACTGAATCATCAGCCTTTCATTTCACATATGCATGAGTGCACTACTCACTTAAATGCATTTGTGTTTGAAGTTAAGGAAAAGGTAAGAGCCAATGAAGCCTAAACTCTGAGTTTGTAGGTGGATAAATACATGCATTTGTTCTTTCAAGCATATGATGACTTGTTTTTCAAATTAAGCTTCATATACAATGGATGTAATTCTCTAATGACCAGAAAACAGCAAATTCCAGCAAATTCTGGTACTTCCTCATAGTGTCCACTCTTGCTTTTCAGAAAATTCAGTTAGAAAACTTTCTAGAAGCAGACTGAGGCTCAATCCCAGTATACCACTCACATTTGTAGAGAATATATTTTATTTACTTGTTTTTTGGTTTTCCTCTTTTGTCCATGGGAAAACTATTTGGTGAAAGACTGGAGTCATTCCACATAGAACAGAGAGTTGTTTTTTGAACTCTAATACACTTGTGGTTTAAACCACATATTGTCGTCGTAAATTATTTCTTAGGGCTGTTTGTTTGTAAATGTGTTAAGGTTGCCATAACAAATTACCACAAACTGGGTGGCTTGAAACAACAGAAATTTATTCTTGCACAGTTGTGGAGTCAGAAATCCAAAATCAAAGTGCTAGCAGGATTGGTTTCTTTTGGAGGCTCTGAGAGAGGATCTGTTCCTTGTCTTCTCCAGCTTTTGGTGGCTCCAGGAGTTCTTTAGTTTGTGGCAGCATCACTCCAATCTCTGCCCCCATCACAAGGTCTTTTCCTCTGAATCCCATCTTCTCCCCTTCCCTTCCCTTCCCCTCCCATCCCCTCCCTTCCCCTCCCCTCCCCTCTCCTCCCCTTCCCTTCCCTTCCCTCTTCTCTTTTTTCCTCTCCTCTCCTCTCTTCCCCTCCCTTCCCCCCCTCCCCTCCTCTTCTTGTCCCTCCCTTCCTCTTCTTGTCCCTCCCCTCTTCTTCTCATGCACTTGTTGTTGGATTTAGGGTTCACTCTAATCCAGGATAATCATCTCTATATCCTTAACGTCCACAAAGACTCTTTATTCTAAATGAGGTCACGTGCCCAAATAAGGATCATTCACAGCTCATGGGTGGACACCTCCTTTGGGGGACCATCAGTCAACCCACTGCATTCATTTTCTATTATTTTTCCTGTTATCCACATTGTAGAAATAACAGATTCTGCCCCTTTTAAAATAATTTTAATTTAAATAGAAAATAATCTGTGACTCAGCACAGTGAAATTTGATGCTCTTCTTATTTTGTGTTTTACTCTCCTCTTACTCTGCTTGGCTTTGGTAGTTTGTGTAAATTCTGTGTATCTTCCACCTGACAATAGAATTGCTCTAAATCCACCAAAAGCTTAATTTCATTTTATTATTAAAATTCCTCAAATATCACATTGTATTTGAAAGAAAATAGGAAATAGCCATCTATTTATTTACATTCAATTAATTAATTATTTTCATTATATATTCTCCCAGAATACAATAATCCATCTATTGTATTGTTGGTAAGTTATGAAAATATTTTAATACTGGGAGATAATGTGGTATTGCTAAAGTAAAGTGTCCAGGCTTTAGCCAGAGATTGTTCTGCCAGGGATTCATAACTCATAGCGTTAATACTTTCAATCTATTTGATTTAAACAAGGCACTCAATCTTTCTTTGTCCATGTTTTCTCATCTGTAAAATAAAGACACTAATACCTCCTATGCCTGTTTATAATAAGGATTGGACATAATATAAGTAAACCATCAGTGCAAAGCCTAGCACAGAGTATTTACTTTGTAAATACATTGATATTTATTACTTTTTACAGTTTTTTCTATAAAGCAACATATAAAAGGAACTTTTAATTGGCAGCTCAATCATTTAATTCACTTAAATGCTGAACTGATTGGTGTCTGCTATAAAGTAGCTTTGGGAGTTATGGTGAACTTGAGATTCCAAGGTTCAGAGTTGTGTCCTAACAACTTCCTTAGTGAATCTGCTGCCCCATCCTCTGCTTTTCCTCTGTCAGGCAGGTCTCCACACTCTCCCTGAAAACATGATTCTTTCTGCCGTCAGTCTTGCTCATGCTGTTTGACTACTTGGAGATAGTCTCCTTTCTTCTCTGCTATCCACACCTGTCCCTTGTTTATGGCCCAAGAGAGGTCATTTATTTCATCTGAGGGCTCCTCTCATATTTATGATCAAATGTTGCCCTGCTTTGGAATTTTGAAGTGCTTATAGTTTGCACTCATTTTGACATTTGAGGTATACCACCTTGCATAGTTAAAAGATGTAGGCTCAGTGTTGAAAATCATCAAATGTGTCATGAGGCAAAAAATTTCTAATTAAGTGCCTTAATGTTTATGGATTGCATTCTAAACTTCATTAAGTTGTTCTTGCAAGTTCAAGTCTTAACCTCAGAATCTTTGTTTTCTTTAAATAAATTAAACTCCAAGCTCCCACCATCCAGACTAGTGGAAAATTCAACTGTGGTAATTATTGAGGCTTCCTCTCTCATGTTCATTCAATCATTCAGAGATTTTAGATGGAGATTTTAGATGGACGACAAATACTTGTGTCTTCCATTCCTTGACCCATCCTAGTTACACGGAAAACCACTATCCATGCCTGCATAGCTTTGAAATCTACAAGTTCCCATGTCATGTAGGATAGGAGGCTTTTCTATGACTAGGAGCTCCAGTCACTAGAGTTCAATGTAGCTCTTTCCCAGATTCCAGTCACCATTTTGTTTTGTAAGAAAGTAGATCTTGAATCCCAAATCCTCACAGATCTCGGAAACCACCGCCTTTTCCTTTAGTTAGGAAAAACCTTTCTCAGTCTATTTCTACCCTTTCTCTCTTCAAAGGCATCTGCCCCTCCCTTCCCTACATAGTCAGTAAAATTTCTTCATTGACTTAGATTCACAAATGGCAGAAAAACAAGCTATCTTCAATAACCTTCTGCTTTTACCCTACATTCCTACCCTAGATAGGTCACACTACTTAACTCAATTGGAAAAAAAAGTCCTGGGAGATCATGTAATTTAATGTTTAAGTAAATTTTTCTTTCCAAGTGTAAGCATGTCAGAATATAGATTGTCTGGATTTTTCTTAAAGACTTGTGGAGCATACCTATTCATGATCAGTATGTGTGACAGCCTGAGGAACCTACTAACAAATAAATTATTTCAAGAAAAGAAAGATTTTGAAAGAGGAGTTGGGTGTGGGGGCTATGACTCCAATCATGTGAAAGTAGATGAGTGGGAATGAGTTACATTCATTGTATTTGTCACTCTCACTTGTTAAGATGTGTCCTCTAACTTGGTGCCCATGATCTGAGAACTAGAATGAGAAGCGCCTGAGAGTGAAAACTGAAAGAGGACTACTTTACCTGTAAGATACTGGAAGCACATGGGAATACTGCTTTAGGATTCTTTTAGTGTAGTTGAGGGAGAACATGAGTTTATAATATTGAAGGATTTGAATAACAAAGCATGACTGTAGGCCATTGAGATTTTGGCACAATGGTATGAAAACATGCCTTTGACATGGGAGCATCTTCACTAAGCACACCATGGTAACATCTCCTGCAGCCAAGACCTTGTGGACATGTGGGAACCTGGTAACCCATATGGTGTTGGGTAACCTCCCAGGGCTCTGTTGCAATGGGAGTATGTGCCAATGACAGACAGGTAACTATGGTAACTTGAGTAATAATTAGCCCACATTCATCCTCATTGAATACTATTCATTACCAGAACCCATGGAAAATCACATTCATAGAGCCTGCAAAACATTAAGAGGTCTGAGAAGCAGAAATATTTGAACAGAATCAGAAAAGAGGAAAACGATATTTTATACAAGGTAGTTTGAAAGATTGTTTGATAAAACATATGGACTAATTCTCTGGACTCTCAAAATTGTGTGTGTATTTGGGGGTTGGTGGGTGGGTAATACTTGGAAAGGGGCTAAAGTTTCAAACATATTTGCTTTCTTCAGGTTACAACAGGAGAAATATTCTCACAATGCTCTTTGTCTTAGATTCCCTGGAGTCAATGCTATGAGTACATTGGTTACATTTATATTTCTCCTTGTACTAACATTTATTCAGAGGTCAATAAATATTTGATTTGATAAACTGCACAACTTCTTCAATTATTTTGATTAATTGTTAAAGAAGTTAGTTGCTTAACAATGAATGTTTTCTGGGACTACATCAAGATGTAAAAACAGTTACTCAAGACCAGGAGGTAGAACATTATTGACAGGAATATTATCACAGTATCTTCAGCTGCAAACTATGAAATTGACCCCTTTAGTATTTTCTGAATATCTGGTGTTTCCTGAAATATATCCTATCAAATTCCAGTCCCTCAATCAAGATATTCACTGGAGATGGACTACCCCTTTAAATAAAATTAGTATCATCATCTTAAATATCCATGGCACATATTACGTATGATAGATTGTGAACAGTACCATAATTTGTTTTTAAATTGCTTTTACTTAGCATACATCAAATTAACTTCCCATAGTACCTATTTCTCAAGAGATATCTATTGGCAATTCCTAGCAAATATTGCTCTATAGACCTATAGGTAAGTATATAGAGATACATATTACAAATGCTTGTATTTCTAACTTGATAAATGGCATTGGCAATTTTGATCATTAAATTCCTATTGAAGATAAGCAATGGGCAATATAGCTATAGCATACATAATTTGTACAAACATGATATAAATAATTATATAGATATAATGTATAAAATATCAAAATATATGTATTTAAGATATAGATATTTAAAATATGCATATATTTAAGATATAGGACACCAGATTTGGACACATGAGATATGAATGTATCCAAATGGTTTTCAGTAAAATAGAGACTATTCTTAAGGCCGGTAAAAAGCAATAAACATGATAGCAATTGTTTACAGTGACCAGGAAACAGGTGCAATTTCATGGCCTGTGGGTGGCAGGAAAAACTTCACAGAAGAGACTGTTTCCATGAGGTAGTTATCACATAAACAAGTGGCTAACATTTAAGTAAGGAAGTATGTTCTAAGTAGAAAACTAGAGTTACTAGATGATATACATTAAACTGTCACCTGCTAAAGCAAACACTGTTTCAGATCATTCCATGTGAAGCTTTAGGCTCTGTGGGCATTTTTGGTTTTAAAGAAAAGGAGGCTAGTCAGCATTCGTGTATTTTAAAACTGTACAATATTATCTCTTCGTATCATTTTATTTCTTCTAATTACATTTTTAAGGGAACAAGATAATAACAGCATGATTGAGTTTTCAATACACACTGTCACATGCTCAGTCTACTAATTTGGTTACCTTTTGCATAATATGGTAACACTAGGGTACTAATGCTTAGGAAATTACAAGTTGAATGTTAAAAACAGCCCTGTTCATAAAGAAAACAAATATGAAATAGAAACACAGAGACAGCACGCTATAGATTTAATACATTTGGGGCCTCAAAGCTACATTTTCAGAAATGGTATCTCTCTCTTTGTTATAGTATGAGACATACAGATTCTAAGAAAGAGCCAACCCCTTTCTTAGGTAATAGTATGAGTCTCTCTGCCCTGATCAACCTAAGGTAGTTTCTGATACACAGTATTTTCTCATCGAAAATATGTTGACTAAATACACATACAGAGACACACACACAGATCGCCCCCCCCCACACACACACACAGAGGTACCAGTTTGAGTTAAACAGACATATTTATATAGAATTCAGCAAAATAAAAATCTAGTCATTTCCTTTACTAATTTGACAAATGGAGACAAAATTAAATCAGATAATTTAAGCTTGAATATCTAACTGGCAACCTAAAGTATGTAGTTTAAAGCAAGTGTGGCCCTAGAAAAGACTTCTGTGGTTCAGTTTCTGTTTCTTTGCCCTGGCTCCTCAAGTCTTACTCATGAGTAGGTCATAAATAATCCCAAACACTCTACAGTTTTCCAGGTTGCCAAAGGCAAACTTTCAGAACAAACTTGCACCTACTCTGATATCCCTCATGTCAAAACAAATGAGTTTCCCAAACTAGTCCCTGTAACTGATTTCATCACTACCTGAAAATG
>NW_012106030.1:4836599-4840790 GCF_000951045.1 Mandrillus leucophaeus | reverse complement strand
TATCCTATCAAATTCCAGTCCCTCAATCAAGATATTCACTGGAGATGGACTACCCCTTTAAATAAAATTAGTATCATCATCTTAAATATCCATGGCACATATTACGTATGATAGATTGTGAACAGTACCATAATTTGTTTTTAAATTGCTTTTACTTAGCATACATCAAATTAGCTTCCCATAGTACCTATTTCTCAAGAGATATCTATTGGCAATTCCTAGCAAATATTGCTCTATAGACCTATAGGTAGGTATATAGAGATACATATTACAAATGCTTGTATTTCTAACTTGATAAATGGCATTGGCAATTTTGATCATTAAATCCCTATTGAAGATAAGCAATGGGCAATATAGCTATAGCATACATAATTTGTACAAACATGATATAAATAATTATATAGATATAATGTATAAAATATCAAAATATATGTATTTAAGATATAGATATTTAAAATATGCATATATTTAAGATATAGGACACCAGATTTGGACACATGAGATATGAATGTATCCAAATGGTTTTCAGTAAAATAGAGACTATTCTTAAGGCCGGTAAAAAGCAATAAACATGATAGCAATTGTTTACAGTGACCAGGAAACAGGTGCAATTTCATGGCCTGTGGGTGGCAGGAAAAACTTCACAGAAGAGACTGTTTCCATGAGGTAGTTATCACATAAACAAGTGGCTAACATTTAAGTAAGGAAGTATGTTCTAAGTAGAAAACTAGAGTTACTAGATGATATACATTAAACTGTCACCTGCTAAAGCAAACACTGTTTCAGATCATTCCATGTGAAGCTTTAGGCTCTGTGGGCATTTTTGGTTTTAAAGAAAAGGAGGCTAGTCAGCATTCGTGTATTTTAAAACTGTACAATATTATCTCTTCGTATCATTTTATTTCTTCTAATTACATTTTTAAGGGAACAAGATAATAACA
This sequence comes from Mandrillus leucophaeus, assembly GCF_000951045.1. NCBI lineage: Eukaryota > Metazoa > Chordata > Mammalia > Primates > Cercopithecidae > Mandrillus > Mandrillus leucophaeus. Next base: position 4,839,849 of record NW_012106030.1, on the reverse strand, counting down.
GCATGATTGAGTTTTCAATACACACTGTCACATGCTCAGTCTACTAATTTGGTTACCTTTTGCATAATATGGTAACACTAGGGTACTAATGCTTAGGAAATTACAAGTTGAATGTTAAAAACAGCCCTGTTCATAAAGAAAACAAATATGAAATAGAAACACAGAGACAGCACGCTATAGATTTAATACATTTGGGGCCTCAAAGCTACATTTTCAGAAATGGTATCTCTCTCTTTGTTATAGTATGAGACATACAGATTCTAAGAAAGAGCCAACCCCTTTCTTAGGTAATAGTATGAGTCTCTCTGCCCTGATCAACCTAAGGTAGTTTCTGATACACAGTATTTTCTCATCGAAAATATGTTGACTAAATACACATACAGAGACACACACACAGATCGCCCCCCCCCACACACACACACAGAGGTACCAGTTTGAGTTAAACAGACATATTTATATAGAATTCAGCAAAATAAAAATCTAGTCATTTCCTTTACTAATTTGACAAATGGAGACAAAATTAAATCAGATAATTTAAGCTTGAAAATCTAACTGGCAACCTAAAGTATGTAGTTTAAAGCAAGTGTGGCCCTAGAAAAGACCTCTGTGGTTCAGTTTCTGTTTCTTTGCCCTGGCTCCTCAAGTCTTACTCATGAGTAGGTCATAAATAATCCCAAACACTCTACAGTTTTCCAGGTTGCCAAAGGCAAACTTTCAGAACAAACTTGCACCTACTCTGATATCCCTCATGTCAAAACAAATGAGTTTCCCAAACTAGTCCCTGTAACTGATTTCATCACTACCTGAAAATGGGCCCAAATGCTAAGCATCCCCTGGGGGAAGACTTACCTCTACAGTGCACCTATGAATGCAGCAACATTGTCCAGCACAGAAATTCCAGTAATAGAACCATTGGAAGTTCAATCAGGAAAAGATCTGGCATCTTAACTTCTTATTTTACGGATGAGAAATCTAAAGCCTAACCAGATGAAGTGAGTGGACCAAGACCAACCCAAATCATAGCACACCAATATTAGCCTAGTCCTATAAGTGTTGAGAAAATTGTAGAGATAACTACAACTGATCATCATTACTGATTATCTTATTTTAAAATTAATATATAAATGAGAAGATAGCAAAGCAGTAGGTCAGCCAAAAAAAAAACAAAGACAATATGGAACTCATTGGTTGAGCCAAGTAATCTTTGTGTGGTATAAACCATGTTCAAAGCCACCATAAAACTAGAGTATAGACACGTTATGAGTATCTAGACATTACAGATTAACTTCCAAGCATTTTTTTACAGCTAGCAAATAGACACAAATAATCAGATACATTGAGCTAGCTAACTAATTTTCTAACAGAATATTTACTCAAAGGCTAGAACTACGTAGGAAAACCCTGCAATTAACCTTTGAAAACAAAAGGAATTGTTGCCTGGAAGGTCTTCAGACCTTAATTATTGATATAAGCTTAAGGGTAAATCTAAACCATGACCTTAAACATTCTTTATCTTTATATATCACATCTTATTTGAAAAGTAAGACAATTCTAGTTCCTAAGCTGTCTTCATATAAAATGAAAAAAAGCAATGGCCTATATAGCTCAGTTAGTTGATCAAACTTTGTTTTTAAAATATTAATTTTATTCTTCATAAATTCAAGAAATAGATTTTTTCAGTTTATATGTCATACAGAGAGAGTATATTTTTAATAAAAGTAATAAAATACTTTCCCTTCACTAAATTAAACTGAAAACTTTCTGTATTAACATTATTAAATCCTATGTCTAATTAAGGGAAACTATATACAAGGCCAAAAGTGGTATGGTAGAGAAGAAATTATAACAATCTAATCAGGCAAATATGTGCTGTCTTCCTGGGCATCATTGATCATGCCTATTTCTGAGTCTTTACAGTGCCATACTGCTATTGCATGTTTTGTGTGCGTGCTTACCAATAAGGAAATGGAAAAAAAGCATCTCTTATTAATCATATACTATGTGTTTGGGATGTAGTAGGCACTTAATAAATATTCTTGAATGAAGAAAAGTCAGGCACTGTGACAGACAATTAATGTGTACCTTGTCATTTAATTTTCTTTTTACATGAAGTGTATTGGGATGCTCTGAAGTTAAGTAATTAGCTCAAAAATGCCCTATAGGATAAATCCACAATTTAACCTGGGTCTACTTTTTTGTAATCCCTAAAAATGTTTTTACCCTAACAATTCCATTTACATTAAATATGAATCCAAATACTCAAATTGTCCAACATTTCACCCACAGGCTCAAAATAAAGGGATGGACAAAGATCTACCATGCAAACAGAAAACAAAACAAAACAAAATAGCAGGAGTCACTGTTCTTATATCAGATAAAACAGTCTTTAAACTAACAACTGTTAGGAAGTACAAATAAGGGCATTATATAATGATAAAGAATTCATTCAGTAATAAGACTTAACTATTGTAAATATAAATGCACCTGACATTGAAGCACCCAAATTAACAAAACAAGTTCTTCTTGACCTACAAAAAGACTTAGGCAGCCACACAATAATTGTGGGGGACTTCAACACCCCACTGACAGCGTTAGACAGATTATTGAGGAAGAAAACTGACAAAGAAATTCTGCACTTTAACTCAATCTCTGACCCATTGGACCTAATAGACATCTATAGAATACCCCACGCAAGAACCACAGACTATACATTCTTCTTATCCACAGAGGGAACATATTCTAAGATTAACCAGATGTTTGGTCATAAAGCAAGTCCCAAAAAGCTTGAAAAAATTGAAATCATACCAAGCACACTCTCAGACCACAGTGCAATAAAAATAGAAATCAGTACCAAGATATCTCAAAACTACACAAAAATGGGGAAAAAATGGAAATTAAACGAATTGCTCCTGAATAATTATTGGTTGAACAATGAAATTAAGGCAAGAATCAAAAATTTATTTGAAAATAATGAAAATAGAGATACAACTTACCAAAATCTTTGGGATGCAACTAAAGCAGTGTTAAGAAAGTTGATTGTGCTAAACATCAAGAAGTTAGAAAGGTTTCACATTAATTATCTAACATTGCACCTAGAGAAACTAGATAAAGAAGAACAAATCAGCCCCAAAGCCAGCAGAAGAAAAAAAATAACTAAAAGTTGAAAGTAAAACTCTACAAAATTGAGACTAAAAAGTCCATATAAATGAGCAGAGAAACTAAGAATTGGTTCTTTGAAAAAATAAACAAG
>NW_012106030.1:4834549-4836129 GCF_000951045.1 Mandrillus leucophaeus | reverse complement strand
TGGCCAACATCACACTTAATGGGCAAAAGTTGAAACAATTCCCCCTGAGAACTGGAACAAGACAAGGATGTCCATTCTCACCACTCCTCTTCAACACAGTACTGAAATTGCTTGCCAGAGTGATCAAGCAAGAGAAAGAAAGACAAAACATCCAAATAGGAAAAGAAGTCAAATTATCTCTCATCATGGATGATAGGATCCTACAACTAGAAAATCCTAAAGACTTTTCCAAAAGGCTTCTGGAACTGATAAGCTGCTTCAGTAAGGTTTCAGGCTATGAAATCAATGTACAAAAATCAGATGGATTCATAGCCAAATTCTATGAGACGTACAAAGAACTGACACCAATTCTACTGAAACTATTCAAAAAAAAAAAAAAAATCAAGGAAGAGGTCCTCCTACAAAGCCAGCATCATCTTGATACCAAAATCTGGCACACACACACACACACCCCCCACCCCCACAACTTTAGGCCAATATCCCTGATGAACATCGACACAAAAGTCCTCCACAAGATACTAACAAACTGAATCCAATAGCACATTGAAAAGTTAATTCATCATGATCAAATAGACTTTATTCCTGGGATGCAAGGTTGGTTAAACCTAAATAAATAAATACATGTGATTCACCACATTTTATCACAAGCAGAATAAAAACAGAATAAAAGACAAAAATCATATGATGATCTCAATAGAGACAGAAAAAGCCGTTGACAAAATCCAAGATTCCTTCATGAAAAGAAAAAAAAGAAACTCTCAACAGACTAGGCATCAAAGGAACAGACTCAAAATAAAAACAGCCATCTGTGACAAACCCATGCCAACATCACACTTAATGGGCAAAAGCTAAAACAATTCCCTTTGAGAACTGGAACTTGACAAAGATGCCCACTCTCACCACTCCTCTTCAACACAGTACTGAAATTGCTAGCCAGAGCCATCTAACAAGAGTAAGAAAGAAAAGGCATCCAAATAGGAAAAGAAGTCAAACTATCTCTCATCATGGATGATAGGATCCTACAACTAGAAAACTCTAAAGACATTGCCAAAAGGCTCCTGGAACTGATAAACTACTTCAGTAAGTTTTCAGGTTATGAAATCAAGGTACAAAAATCAGTAGCATTTCTATACACCAATAACACTCTAAGTGAGAGCTGAATCAAGAACATAATCCCATTTATAATTGCTGCAAAATAAATAAAATATCTAGAAGTGCATCTAACCAAGAAGGTGAAAGATTTCTATAAGGAAAACTACAAAACACTACTGAAAGAAATCACACATGACACACAAAAAATGAAAAAAACATTCCATACTCTTGAATTGGAAGAACACATATTGTTAAAATGGTCCTACTGCCAAAAGCAATTTACAGATTCAGTGCTATCCTTATCAAAATATCAATGTCATTTTAAATAGGTAGAAAAAAATCTATTCCAAAATTCATATGGAACCAAAAAGGAGCCAAAATAGCCAAAGCAATCCTAAGCAAAAAGAATAAAGCTAGAGGAATTACATTACTCTGCTTTAAACTATACTAAAGCTACACTAACCAAAACAGCATGGTACTGGACAAAA
>NW_012106030.1:4782402-4832009 GCF_000951045.1 Mandrillus leucophaeus | reverse complement strand
GTATAGTGAATAATGTGAAAGATCATCTCCTTCAAAATCTCTACACCATGTAATTTTGGTTTCATGTGCTGTCTACATTTCTATTAATAAGAGACTAATTTATGTTAATAATTTTCCTCTTTCAAAATGCAAATATCCTTGGGAAAATTAAATAAGTTGCCATTAATTCATTAAAGTGAATTGATTTAATCAAATTGCTTCCACCCAGCTGATATAACCTTGTTGAAGAAATTGGCATTTCCATTCAGAAGCTTATGCCCTTAATGGGAAGGTGGAAAAGGGCATTTCATGTGAGTCCAGGCTTGGGTAGGCACCATGAGAAGCTTTGTACATCCAAAAAACAGCATGAGGGTGGTGGATGTGTGCATTTGGAAGAAGAGATGGTGATAATTTAGAGAGAGAGTCCAGAAAGAGAAGCTGAAGTGTAGAAATGTGTGGCTTAGACCAGGCTCAGTGCCTGTAATCCCAGCACTTTGGGAGGCTGAGGCGGGTGGATCACGAGGTCAGGAGATCGAGACCATCCTGGCTAACTCGGTGAAACCCCGTCTCTACTAAAAATACAAAAAATTAACCAGGTGTGGTGGCGGGCGCCTGTAGTCCCAGCTACTCGGGCGGCTGAGGCAGGAGAATCACTTGAACCGGGGAGATGGGGGTTGCAGTGAGCTGAGATCGTGCCACTGCACTCCAGCCCAGGCAACAGTGTGAGAATCTGTCAAAGAAAGAAAGAGAGAGAGAGAGAGAGAGAGAGAGAGAGAGGCAGAGAGAGGCTTATCTAGCTAGTTGGCTTAGGTGTCCAACTACTTTAAAAATACACAGAAAAGAATACTCCTGAACACACTGTGACTTGGACTATATGAGCCTAATCTATTTATTGACTTGTTACCCTGCATAGGAAGGCACTATTCTTACACATGGTGTATCCTTAACCACTGAAGAAATGACCTATTTACACAAAGAATCAACATATGTGTATGTGAGTAAACATGTACTTTCAAAGTGGGAAGGCCAAAGACAAAGAAAGCACTTTTGCCTGTCAAGGAGTTTGCAGTTTGCCTGGTGCAGGCCATAGGTTTCTGTAATAACAAGTGTTGTCAAATAATGCAAAATGCTAAATATCAGAACTCAATGTATTAGTTTCTTATGGCTGCTGTAACAAAGAATGGTGGCTTCTAACAAAGAAAATTTTTTTTTCCACTGTTCTGGAGGCTAGATGTCCAAAATCAGGGCATCAGCAGGGCCATGTCCATCTGACAGTCTGGGTAGAAACTTTCCTGCCCCTTCCGAGCTTCTGATGGCTGCCATCTACCCTCAGGGTTCCTTGACTTGCAGTTGTCTCACTCCAGTCCCTGTCTCTCCTATCACGTCTTATCCCTCAGCCTCTCCCTGTGTGTCTTTTTTGTCACATGACATTTTCCTCCTTTTGTAAGGACATGAGTCATATTAGACTAGACTAATTACCTTGCCTTAACTCAATTACATCAGCAAAGACCTTATTTCCAAATGACTTCAAATTCACAGGTATCGGGGGTGAAGATTTCAATATATCTTTGGGAGGACATAATTCAATCCATAAAACAACTCGTTTTTAAATAAGTAATGGCCGCTTAATTCTGTTTATAGATGCTGAGGAATTGCGTTACCATTCCTAGTGAGGCTGTATGAAACTCAGCCAGCAGCTGGTCTATGATCCTGAGGTGGTGTCCATGGTTTTGTTTTCGTGTGTTTTGTGATCTAACAAACTCAGGTCCTTCATCTAACAGCTGGGGTATTCCTAAATAGGATTGAGATTATAACCTAATTATTAAAAGTAAAACTATGGGTCAGGCATGGTGGCTCATGCCTGTAATCCCAGAACTTTGGGAGGCCGAGGCAGGTGGATTGCCTGAGGTCAGGAGTTCGAGACCAGCCTGGCCAACACGGAGAAACACTGTCTCTACTAAAATTACAAAATTTAGCCAGGCATGGTGGCAAGCGCCTGTTGTCCCACCTACTTGGGAGGCTGAGGCAGGAGAAGTGCTTTAACCCAGGAGGTGGAGGTTGTAGTGAGCCGAGATTGCGCCATTGTACTCCAGCCCGGGTGACAGAGCAACACTCTGTCTCAAAAAAAAAAAAAGAAAAAGAAAAGAAAAGTAAAACTGTTTCTATAAATCTTCAATAAAATAACTCTAACACTGACAGATGCAAAGAGTAAAATTCCAACACTAAGAAAAAGGGCACCATATATAATATAATTTAATGAAAATACTTATTTTATTTCTTACAATATTTAAAATGCTTCTTCAAATCCTGTCATTTTGGACTTTATTCAGGACTTATTCTCTGTTTTTCATATTTCACTAGTTGTGTAGATCGGTACAATCTTCTCACCTTTCAGGTAAAGAGGATATTCTTTATTATAAACAGTGAGAAAAAGGTCATCTCAGACTAAATCTGTTTTAGTCACTTCAATAATGTTTCAATTTTTTGTCTAATTTTTATCTTGGTTTTCTTTCATGTAGCTTCACCCAAACTGCCGTCCACCTCTTACCAAATAACAATGTATTTTCTAAGTTCACCTCTCCCAAAGGGCCATCCATCATTTTCTGTTTTCTAATACACATAGGACAAAGTTTCAAAATTCATTCCATACTCACTTATTATGTAAAGATCACGTGCAACCCTGTTTTGCATTCTGTATTTTCAACATTAGAAACCTGACATTAAAGCATTATATTTCTACTAAAATAGGATGGATTGGATTTAAAACTTGCAAGATATATAGTCTTGTGAGTCCTGAGTTTGATGAATTAGAATTCATCAAATTCTATTCCCTCCATACTGAACTGAACCAGTGTGGAGGTAGGCATTCTATTCTAATTATTTTGTAACAAGATGTTATTGGTTGATACACTTTCAACTCTGGGAGCAGTATTAATATAAATTTTCAAAACAAGTTACCATATAATAGTAACATAGTTCTCATTTGGAAAAAATTATAGTCTGGATAGTTACAAATGGCATTAAGCCCTAGAAAGACACAGCTCTGACAGCCTGGGTCTTCCTGATTTACTGGAATTTGAGAAGTCTTCATCAGGTCTTCAGAGTAGCTTCTGAGCCTGCACATCTCCATCATTCCAGCTCCAAAACTCACGCCAGAACTTATATCACTGAGCCTAGTTTCATTCTACTTCTGAACCGTGGCCAGACTATGACTTGCATGGTTTCTTGGCTTCAGGTAATACTTAGCATAACTACTGCTCAAGTGTGGTGCACACCCATCCTTTGGGTAAAGGTAGCCTTCAGTCTAGTCTACATGAACAGATTCACTTCTGTCTTAAGAGTGAGAGTGGGACTAGAGAGGCTTCTTTCAGTGAAGACATCCCCTCGAAAAGCCATTAAATAAATGTGGTTCACAAAAGCTGTATCTTATAGGCCCTGTTAGGGGTTTACTTGCATCCCCACAAAACTTATGCGTGGAGGCTCTAACCTCCAGTATTTCAGAGTGTGGCCTCATTTGGACATAGGTTCATTGCAGATGAATGAGTTAAATTGGTATGATGTCATGCTGGAATAGAATGAGCCCCTAATCCAATATGACTGTTGTCCTTATAAAAAGAGAAATTCAGACACAGACATTTACACAGGGAGAATACCACCTGAACGCCAAGGCAGAAACCAAGCTGATGTGTCTGCAAGCCAAGGAATCTCAAAAAATCTCAGTCACCAGAAGCTAGGGGAGAGGCCTGAAACAGAGTCTTCCTCATAAAGAAGGAACCAAGTTGGCTAACACATTAATAATCAGACTTCTATTAACAGCTTCCCAAACTGTGAGACAACAGATGTCTGTTGTTTAAGCTACTCAGTCTGTGATATTTTGTTATAGCAGCCCTGGAAAACTAATAGGGGCCCCATATTAAGTGTAGCTTTTATGGTCATCTCCTCACCACTATAGACACACACACACGTAGGTATAGTACATGATATAATATTATATATGGCATATACTTTGATATCTAATATACAAGAAGAAGTATAGTTTCATATACCTTAAAGTTTACTTAGCAAAAGATGCTTAATTTTATTTTGTCAATTAAGAAGGTGAGGTTAAGTTTATCTGTTCATATTAGGAAAAAAATCAAAATCAAATAAGCATTCATAAAATTTCATCTCGGAAAAGTGCAAAGCAGTCACACACACAAACTCCAGTCCTTAGCTAGATTTCCTGCTGCCTTCACGTACACTGTTACTCATTTTTCTTATGATTGTATATTATCAAAGGATTCAAATAGCAATTCTATGATTTATGGTCCTTTGAGGTTGGTAATTGTTGTCTATAAATCACTGTTACCCAGTTTATATGTTTACTAGCATACAACTTAGTCTAATATAGGGGATGTGAATACAGCATGTGCTTCTTTGCATGTGCATGCCACAAGTAGATGCACATGCTTATTCACATGTTTAATACTTAGTTTCTTGTCAAGAAAAACGTTAACAGTGTGGATGCTGGAACATACTGTGTTCACACCTTTGCAAACGAGGCTGCAAGTCATAGGGCCATATGCTGTGTTTTTAAGAAATCTGATTTTTTGCCAGCCCACATCAACACCTGTGGATCATGTGCCTATTATTTTAACTGCCTTTCCATTAGGTTGTCTCATTAAGATGTGCCTGTAATGGAGAAAGGTGTGTGTGTGGGAGGGCTGGTGGGAAAGCTCAGTAAAGGCTTGTTTAGAATAGTCCAGATTGGTGAGGTCCTCTTTATCTTTATCTTTCATAGTTGTGGGCTTATAGTTTTCCCTTTGCCAGACATATCTACTACAGAAGTCCGTATAAATAACTAACACATAAATGTTAACAGAAGTTCAAACTGGGAGAATATGGTAGATACGATACACAGAAAAATCTCTATTAGTCCACACTAATTCAGAGTTGTTATTGGTTCTAACATAAGTTGGATTATAATTTATTCAGCATAGCTTATGTGAGGAAAAGGGATGTTAAGCAAATTGCTAGTGTCAAAGGTATTGACTCGGTTAGATGTCTGGCAACCATGTTTTCTTCTATGCCTTTGCAGCAATAAAAGCAGCACTTTTGCATGCATCAACATAATAACTACTAATGTTTCTGAATCATGTATTAAAATAGGCCTAATAACCATTATTCTCATATTATTTAAAATTATGGGGACCAAATTTATTTAAAAATAATATTCTATAATAATTTAAATTTTCATTAATCAAGACTGGGTTCTCTCTACCACATTTGTAGTTGTGCAATTTTCCACACACATCCCTGTTTAGCTTTCATGTGCTCTTGGAAGCAATAACTTTGAGAATGTTGATGCCCAGGTAGCCAGGAAAGGCAACACCTGCAGAGAAGTGCCGCCATTTTTAAGTCAGGAGTTTTCTGTTGCAAACTGGGAACTTTTCCATGAGATGATTCATTTTCTGAGTAATAATTAGAAAAACTGGAACATGAAGATAAAAAAGAAAACATAATTATCCATAGCAATGCTACTGAAAAAAGAGTGCATGGTTTTCTTTTTGTTTGGTTTTATTAAAGGACCAACATCCCTGGTGCTTCATATTATCTGTTAAAAAAAAAAAAGTGAAAAATGAACAAGTCATGGATTTTCAGTGCTCTAATGACTTATCCTAATGTATTCCTTCATCTAAATACAGATTTCTATTTAAAATTCAGTATGCAGGGGTATTATGAATTCCAGTTTAATGGATTCCAAATAATTGCCCTTTAGAAATGATGAATAGCTGTTTAAATCCACTGATAAGAATATACTATTTCTCTCTGAACAATAGGCCTTCCACATTAACTGTGTCATATATGCCTGAAATTAATTTATTAATTTTTTAGTGATATGCAAAACCCAAACTGATGGCAAATGGAAAATAACCCTTTGTGGAGAGCCCCCTAACATTTAATAACCTAAAATGTTATTATTATTCTTGTGGGTGATAAAGGAGAGCCGCGGCAATAACCTTTCTGAAGAAGGCCAGGCCCATGAAATGCAGAGCATGCCCTTCTCTTCTTTCTTTACTTTTTTTTTCTTCTTCTTCCTTTTTTTTTTTTTAGTTTCTGTAGTTCAAAAAGATGTGTTTCTAATGTGGTCAAAATGGCCAGCAGTTTCCAAACTCCACAAAGACAAAGCTTTTTGAAGGTCCTGGTCGTTACACAGTGCTCTTAAAAAAGACTTCCAGGCCTCGTTCCTCGCTTTAAAAGGTAGCAAAAGCAAAAGAAGTAGATCTATTCAAATTAAAAATACATTATTCATTTCCCTTATGTAGTATCAGCCTAGGGTGGTTTTTAAAAAAATTTTATCCCTGATCAGAATGAATGGTTTTTCTATGCTAGTTAAAAACACAAATAATACTCTGAAAGCCGTGGCCAGAATAAATGCAATAAACACTGTCCTGTGTTGAAGTAAAAAGCATATATTCATTACTGGAATCTTGATGTTTTCTGTATTTTTAAACAATTGTATTACATTATGCAACCTGTATCATTACATTTTTTGATGTGTTCAGTTAATAAAGAATAGTCATTCATACAGATAAAAAGAGAATCTGAGCAGTTTCTAAACCAAGTTGTAATAAATGGTGCAAGGGAAAAAATGGACTCAACTGTTATTCAATCTATTGACAAGAAGTGCTTTCAATAGCTCTGATTTTATGCCTCTTACCTTTTCCATAGAAAATTCTATGAAAAAAAATCTAGGCTTCTCACAAAATGTAAAACAGAAAAAAATAATTTAAGGTAAACAAAATATACTCAGAATTTATTTGATTCTTTGTTCCTTGCTAGTTGATTTATAAAATCATTATACCAAATGCAATGTTTATATTTTTAGAACACCCCCTGAATGATTTATATACTCTGTGTGTGTGGCGGGGGATGGTACACACACTCCTCTATCTAAATACATATAATTACAAGCAAACTGTAATAAAATGGAGATGTCTAGCTTTTCATGCCCAGCACCCTATCCAGGAAAATACAGGTTACCAAATTAAAAAAAAAAAAAAAATTCTTCACACTTCCCATTGTACCTCTGCCATCAATATCTGTTCCTATGAGAAATGCTAGTCAGGATACAAATGAAGAGGAACATGGAGGCAAAAGCTCATTTTCTTTTTTGTGAGTAAATAACACTGTTACTTCCTTTCCATAAGTCTCATCTAACAGGAGTGAAAGACGAAGAGAGACAAATATATTTTCATATATCAGAACCACTGGAAATACAGGAGCAAGGGTAAAATCTGTTTTTATCTTTTCAGCACACTTGTAAAATCCTGGGCTTCCGTAACTGGAGGTTTTTCTTTCTCTCTAGCGGAGGGTGACTGCCCCTTTTCTCCAGGCCTTTTGTGTCTTCCTCCAGGGTCTGCTGACTTCCCCCCACACCATGGGTACCCGGAGAAGAATAGCTCCTCTGTTTTCCTGCCTGCCTGCGGATTCATCCTGTGCTCCATTCAGCTGGCGTTCAGGTCTGCTAACTGCTGCCGTACAACTTAGCCTTTATGCTCTACTGATGGGTTTTCTGAAGCCAGACGGTTTGTGAAAAGAGGTCCTATTTGCATAAACAATGCCATGTGAAGAGGTCTACTGGAAACAAAATCAAAATTCACTCAAGCAAATCTTCCTGATCAACTCATCTTTTCTTTTTTTTTTTTTTTTTTGCAACTAACACCTCCTAGAGTTACCATCTATGTTAAAATGTGACTGAGAGTTTGAACAATTTTTTCCCTCCATTTCCTATGTGTCCAGTTGTATGAAACTAGCCAAAAACATATTTTATTTTCTGACTCATTCCCAGCAGAATCCATAAATAGACTGTGGTATGTGGAATGAGGAATGCGTTGTGTGTTAAAGGAGGGCAGGGGGCCAGCTATGCATCAGCTAGCCAGAGCCTTCCATTAGATTTGCCATAGGAGCTGCATCAAAATGCACATCCCAGCCAGGAGCTGCCCATCCCCAGGCTCTGTGATTTCAGGTCACCAAACGCAGCGCTGCGTCAGCACTGGGGATCACAGTGGGGAACGCAACCTCTGCTCCTTCCAGCCCTTTCCTTAGTTTCCGATCCACAGAAATAGACCAAATTATGGTAGCAAGCTTAAAACAGGCTAGAGCAGGCATTTTGAACGAGGCTGCATAAACAAACTAAAGAGAAACATTATTAAACCAGTCACACATCCATAGAAAGCCATGACTGATTTCTTAAACATCTTACAGCACATTCAGTTTTAAAGGGGGTGCTTAATGGCAATACTAAGAATTTTTCACTTACTGAAAATCCTCAGGTTAAAAACATGTGCTTAATCAAGCAGGAGCTGCTAGGCTCTCCTATCTGAAACAATGGATGTAATTTGACTTAAATCTTTCTTTTGTCTTTTGGAGAGGGTTAATATTATGACTTGGATACAGAGAAAAAGCAGAAATTCTTCCAGGATCTTTTTTCCTTTTGTTTTTCCTTGTCTAGTATCAAACATAATCCATTTGGCTTCCTGGATTGCCCAATCTAGAGTGCTTTGTTTCTCTCCTTAAAAATGTTATGATTGTGGCCTATTAATACTACTTCCCATAAAAAAGATATGACTTCTTTGAAAAATCGTTGACTCCAGGTCTGGGGCAGGAAACATACAAAATGAATATGGATATCTTGTCACACAAAAAGAGAAGTTTCTTCATCAAAAGATTTAGCAGCCAAACTGGGTAAACTCTCTCAAGCCAAAGATGGAATAAATTTCACCATCAGCAAAGCCAAAACCTACCTTGGCATAAGAATCAAATATGCTTACATTTGTGCATTTATAATGATACTTAAAAAAACCAATTGATCACCTTTGGAGGATGCTAAGAAACCATTTCATCTTTATGAGAACTAACTGGTAAGTAAAAAGAAAGATGAAAACAATTTTCTCACCTTTTCTATGTAATCAGTACTCCAGGGGAACCAAAGAGTTGAAGAGAGGAAGTTCTTGTTATAGAAATAATGAATTTAAAATGTGTTGCCCTTATGAAACAGGAAGTCTGGCACAGATCTGGAGTTGTTGATTTATTACCTCCTAATGCCACTCTACGTGAAAGCATCTTTGAGGGTCATCTGGTCAAAACAAATCAACCAATAAAATGCAAACCTGAACGTGAATCTTCCCAGGTCTTTAGATATAAGAGATGCAAGGGACCGAGGAATATGACAAATTACACCGTAGGGATAAAATGAGGAAAATCTGGGCCATGCAAAACTCCATAGGACAAATGATCTAAGTTTTCAACCAGAAAAGTTGCAATTAGGGCCAAATGTGTCCAAGAGAGACTTGAGAGACATAGGTTCCTATGTCCACACAGAGACCTTACTTGGATCTCAATTGACATGTGTCTGTTAATTAATTAAGTGGTTGAATGAAACTAAATGAAAATAAAAATTAAAGTAAATTAATAATAAGGCAATCAGGGAAATGTGAACTTGACTCAATATTTGATAATATTAAGAAATTGTAAGTGTGATTAAGATATTGTGGCTATGAATTTAAACATTGATCCTTAAGTTTCAGGAGAATTTACTGAAATACATACAGATGAAATAATATTCTGTCTGTGCGTGGCTTCAAAATAATCAGGGAGGCAGCAGGATGTTTGCACGAACAGAGATGAAACAAGGTGAGCCATGATTGATAATTATTGAAGTTGAGTGATGAGAAAACCAACTTCATCATACTGTTTGCTCTACTTGTGTGTATGTTTAAATTTTTACATAATGAAAACTATTTTTAAAACTGAATACTAAGGTTCACTTACAAAGTGGTCCTACAAAAACAGGTACTATTTTCCCCACCAAAAATTTAGAAAACATTAAGTCCCCATGATTAAGATATGGAAGTGGGTTAGAAATGAGGGAAGCAGATGGTCTGAACAAATAATTGCCAAACTTGGAAAAACCACATATTTGTAACATATACAAAAGACTAATACATACAAGGCCATAAAAAACACCACTTAGTCTCTGGAAACAAAAAGCATATTTATCTGCTCTCTTAAGCAAAACATTTGTTAATTATTTTATTAATTATCTATTTATTAACTTAAAGCACTCAATTAGAACTGTTCTGACTGTAGCAAAACTTAACCATATTAAAATGCATAAACCCATTTAGTATAAGATTTCAGGAACTGTTTTTTATTTATGTAGACCATGTTTAGAATTTTCTGTGTACTAGGACCTGAATCTTATTTTTGTATTTTTAGGCATATATCGTTCTTTTGGCTTTCAAAACATTGCATGTGTGCATAGTCATATTTCTTTTACAAAAGACTATGGAACAGTAAATTAATATATCTTCAAATTAAATCAACTCCATTTTTTAAAATAAATCTTCCTCTATAAAAATAACATCAATAAGAATAACTAATATTAACTAATTAAATGTTTCATAATCATCTTATCTCATTTAATCATCCCAACAGCACCATGTATTAGATATAAGGGAGACAATTCTTCATGGGTCACTTATATATCTGCACATCTTGAGGGCAGAGTAACTATATCCCTCCATTTTCATGCCACTGATCAATGCATACCTGAGACTGGAAAATTTACAAAGGAAAGAGGTTTGATGAAGAGCTCCCAGTTTCATGTGACTGGGGAAGCCTCACAATCAAGATGGAAGGAAAGGAGGAGCAAGTCACATCTTAGGTGGATGGTGGCAGGTAAAGAGAGAGTTTGTGCATGGAAACTCCCATTTTTAGAAACTATCAGATCTCATGAGACTCATTCACAATCTCAAGAACAGCATGGGAAAGACTTGCCCCCATGGTTCAATCATCTCCCATAACACATGGGAATTATGGGAGTTACAAGAAGAGATTTGGGTGGGACACAGAGCCAAACAATATTAGTAACCGATAGTGCTTTTATAATGATCTATTTTAACAAAGCTCTTTGTATAATCAACAACCTTGGAAGACAGAGGTTGTGTTTCGCTTTGCAACAGAGGGTAAGTTTGCACTCCAACATGATAAAGATAATGTCTCCTTCTTGAGCAATGATCGCACAGTTTCGCTTGCACCTCCTTATAAGAGATTGGAGTTTCCTAAGTCCTGGGTCCCTCAGCTGTGACGCAAACCCACTAGGTGCACAGCAATCACCTGGTCCCCTCTGTGTCACTCCCCTGGGACACGAGGGCCATAAGGCACCAATGTGAACATGAAGTTCATGCTACCTGCTGTGCTATGAGTAATAAAGTTCTTTTCTCTGACCTAGGAGTCTCATGTCTCCTGCCAATATTGGTAAAACTATACTAGACTAAATTGTTTAAAATGATGAAATTTCAGACCCTTTAGAGTGTGTGAATGTTTCTGGCAACAAGGACAGGATGTGACAAATGCATAACCTTTGGGAAAGGGGAAAGTGCCTTGTAGGTAAGGTTGAGAGATAAGAGACGACTCTGTGGAATCCAGAAGCAAATGCTCTTGTCCAAAAGTGAGCCAAACGAATGAAGGAGTAAGGATCCCCTGCTACCCTATTGTTGATAAATGGTTAAAATTTGAGCAATAAGAGTTGGATTAAAAATTTTAAAAAGCAAAAACTGAATGATGCTGTAGTTGTTGCCCCTTTCTCCCAAGCAGAAGAAGCAAGGGTCAAGAAATCCTCAAAACCCAAATTAGGCTTTGGGAGGACAAACACATGGCAGCTCTTTGGGTTGAGCCATGAGCAACCACTGTGCCTTGCTTCCTGGCCTGAATCTGGTCTCCCCCTCAGTACCTCTGATCACCTTCTTCCCTCTCCCTTGACTTTAGTTTTTTAAGGAAAAAGATGATTCGGGAATTGTATTAGTCTGTTTTCATGCTGCTGATAAAGACATACCCAAAACTGGGTAATTTATAAAGAAAAATAGGTTTAATTAACTCCTATTTCTATGTGGCTGGGGAGGCCTCACAATCATGGCAGAAGGTGAAAAGAACATCTTATGTGGCGGCAGGCTAGAGAGCCAAGCAAAAAGGAAAATCCCGTATTAAAACATCAGGTCTTGTGAGACTTATTCACTACCATGGGAACAGTACGAGGGAAATCACCCCCATGGTTCAGTTCTCTCCCACCACATCCCTCTACAACATGTGGGAATTATGGGAGACACAATTTAAGATGAAAGATGAGATTTGGGTGGGAACACAGCGAAACCATATCATTCTGCCCCTGGCCCCTCCCAAATCTCATTTCAAATCATATTTCATTTGAAATTAGATTTCAAAATCAATCATGCCTTCTCAACAGTACCCTAAAGTCTTAACTCATTTCAGCATTAACTCAAAAGTCCACAGTCCAAAGTCTCATCTGAGACAAGGCAAGTCCATTCCGCCTATGAGCCAGGAAAATCAAAAGCAAGTCAGTTACTTCCTAGATACAATGGGGGTACAGGCATTAGGGATACTCCCATTACAAATGGGAGAAATTGTTCAAAACAAAAGGGCTACAGGCCCCATGGAAGTCCAAAATCCAACATGGCAGTCATTAAACCTTAAAGTTCCAAAATGGTCTCCTTTGACTTCATGTCTCACATCCAGGTTATGCTGATGCAAGAGGTGGGCTCCCACAGCCTTGGGCAACTCTGCCTCTGCAGCTTTACAGGGTACAGCCCCCCTCTCAGCTGCTTTCACAGGCTGACATTGAGTGTCTTGTGGCTTTTCTAGGTGCACAGTGCAAGATGTCAGTGAATCTACTATTCTTGGGTCTGGAGAATGGTAGCCTTCCTCTCACAGTTTCACTAGGCAGTGCCCCAGTGGGAACTCTGTGAGGAGGCTCCAATTCCACATTTCCCTTTCACACTGCCCTAGCAGAGGCACCCTGCAGCAAACTTCTGCCTGGAAATCCAAGTGTTTCCATACATCCTCTGAAATCTAGGTGGATGTTCCCAAACCTAATTCTTGACTTCTGTGTACCCGCAAGCTCAATACCACATGGAAGCTGCCAAGGTGTGGGACTTACAGCCTCTAGAGCCACAGCCTGAGCTATTCCTTGACCCTTTTAGCCACAGTTGGAGGAGCTGGGATGCAGGGCACCAAGTCCCTAGACTGCACACAGTAGGGGGGGCCCTAGGCCTGGCCCACAAAACCATTTTTCCTCCTAGAACCCCCAGGCCTGTGGTGAGAGGGGCTGCTGCAAAAGTCTCTGACATGCCCTGGAGATATTTTCCCCACTGTCTTGGTGATAAACATTGGTCTCCTCATTACTTATGCAAATTTCTGCTTCAGGCTTGAATTTCTTCCCAGAAAATGGGTTTTTCTTTTATATTCCATCAGTAGGTTGCAAATTTTCCAAACTTTTATGCTCTGCTTCCTCTTGAAAACTTTGCCACTAAGAAATTTCTTCCATGAGATACCCTAAATTATCTCTCTCAAGTTCAATACTTCACAGATATCTAGGGCAGGGGCAAAATGCCACCAGTCTCATTGTATAGCAAGAGTGACCTTTATTCCAGTTCCCAAGAAGTTCCTCATCTCTGTCTGAGACCATCTCAGCCTGGATCTTATTGTCCATATCACCATCAACATTTTGGCCAAAGCCATTCAACAAGTCATTAGGAAGTTCCAAACTTTCCCACATCTTCCTATCTTTTGAGCCCTCCAAGTCTCCAGGAAGTTCCAAACCTTCCCACATTTTCCTACCTTCTTCTGAGCCTTCCAAACTCTTCCAAACTCTACATGTAACCCAGTTGCAAAGTCACTTTTACATTTTTGGCTATCTTTACAGCAGCACCCCACTTCTGGTACCAATTTACTGTATTAGTCTGTTTTCACACTGCTGATAAAGACATACCAGAGACTGGGTAATTTATAAAGCAAAAGAGGTGTAACAAATTGACAGTTCCACGTGGCTGGGGAGGCCTCATGATCATGGCAGAAGGTCAAAGGCATGTCTTACATGGTGGCAGGCAAGAGAGAATGAGAGCTAAGTGATAACAGAAACCTCTTATAAAAACATCAGTTCTCATGAGACTTATTCACTACCACGAGAACAGTATGGGGGAAACTGCCCCTCATGATTCAATTATCTCCCTCCAGTTCCCTCCCACAATACACGGGAAATATGGGAGCTACAATTCAAGATGAGATCTGAGTGGGGACACGGCCAAACCATATCACAATTGGACCAAGGTTTCCTTGTCTCCAATGGGGACTGAAAAAGAAGTCTGTCTGAATATGCAGGGAAATTCTAAGAAGTAGAGAGAATCAAAGTTGTATCAGTCCATCAGATACAGGCACTGAAATCAAAATCAGCCATGTGCTCTAATCCCTGAGGGAAGAATTATTCTGATCACCTTGTGGGGGTTTAGGTGTTGAGTGTTGAGAGGCTAATGTGACCTCATGAGTGAGCCCTTTGTGTCCATTCAATATACCTTTAAAATTGCTTCTCTGTATAAATTTATAGATGAATTGATGTGTTAAAAGCTTGTACTTCCTTGCCCTGTAAGGGTCAGAGGAGGTTCTTCTAATGGGGAAGAGAAGCATGTAGAGGAGGGATTGTAAGGTCAATGTCCCTGCCATTTGCCACCAGTAGCTGGTTCAGAATTTATCACAATTGCCTCTACTCTGTAATGTCAGTGCTTTCACTGTGTACATATAATGTCCTGTTGAGTGACAATCCAGAAGCCTCAGCCTCAATGGCTTAACTACAGTGTTGTCACAAATGTAGGGAGCTGCTCACCCAGTAAAGATTCTTGGAACTATGTGATTGGCTTAACAATGCTCATTCTCTTCAGCAAGCAAACCATCCTCTGCTAGCCTGAGCACCATGAAGTAGGCCCAGCTTATTGGAATCATAGAGCCGTGTATGCCTCACCTGTGCATGCTACTTGGTTCCTTATACTGGCTAACCCACAAATTAGCATCCTTTACGGGGGAACCAAACTAATAGGCTGCACTGGAAACTGTCCAGCAAGCTGGGGTATGCTTTCTACCTTTGAGGTCCCACAACCCTAATGACTTCTTTGAGATTCAAGTCTCTGTGACTAATGATTTTTTCTAACAGAGCCCCTGGAAAAGGAAGGCAACCTCCATCTGGAGAGCCACCTGGGGTTTTGGACTTGTCACCTTCCCAACATGGCTACCAGGTACACTGCTTTAAAAAGCAAATCTTGTTTTGCTGCTGGGCTCTTGTTGAAATGAAATGTCTGACCCATGGAGGTCTTGTGGCTCTCTAGTCTGTTATTCCCATTTGGGGTTTGGTTATCTCAGACTCCATGACTAATGAGATGGAAAAGGCCAAATAAAACTTTATTTGTCCAATAAGAATGGTGTATTTGAGGATATATATGGTCTGTCACAGATGCATTTTTGCTTTATGTGACAATGTGACAGCTATTCCAATGGGGAGAATTTTCTCCTCTACTCTGCAACTGAGGAAAAGCTGGAAGCTCCACAGGGCCCTTTCCTTGAAGAAACCAACTGGAATCAAGATGCTGATTAAGCCTGTTGCCTCTATGGTTGTCTTCACCCATTGTCGTGCCAAATATGGTACATAGCCACCATCATAGACTGACTATGGAGTAAAGGACTCTACATTTCTGATGCAGAGGCACCCACTGAATGACAAACTTGTGATTCCTGCCAAAAGTTGACCCATCTCTTTTATAGTGAGAAAGGCTAAATCACATTGGCCATTGTTCATGCCTACATCTGACTTCCAGCCCCTTCTGAAAGCTATGGGTCGTGCCTGACCACTGTTGAACTTTTTCAGGCTACAGCTTTGCCATTCCAGTCTAATCAGCTAGCTCCCACTACAACACTGTGGCTGTCAAAATGAATCTGTCTTGTGTTTTTGGCTTTGTGGGCCATTTTCAATCTGACAGTGAAGTACCGTTTATTACAAGATCAGCTCAACAGTCGGCTGAGAGCTAAGGTATGTAATGGACTTTCAGTGATCTCTACCACTTAGAGGCCTCTGGTATTATTGAGTAGTAAATCAGCCTCCTTGAAAATTGGCTTGAAAAGATTTCTCTCTGCCTCCCTCATCACACTCTGGCCCATACAAAATAGGAAGACAATTTGGTCCCTGACCACATGAAAGGATCACCCTTTCTCAGCTACTTCTTGAGTAATGATCAAGATGAAAGGAGTTAGAGATTGAGTAGACATATTTTGAAAATCCAGGATTCTGCCTTTACCATTCTAAGTATTATATGTCTTTCTTTCCCCAAAGAGCAACCCTAGCTCAGGCTGGTTGATACATTCTCCAAGTGGAAGCCTGGCCAAAAGGGGGCCAGCCTAGAGGATTCAAAATGAATCCTAGTTAAGTTTTATAAAAATGCCTTTGTTCTTCTTGTACCTAACCCTTCCAGACAAAAGGTTTGGGTGTGGGTTGGGAATAATCAGAAATAAAGGTGATGTGATAGATATTGGAATAGAACACTCCCATTCTGTGGCAGTGGAGAGAGAGCAACAAGGAGCATTTTAGATTTGGGACGTATAGAAGATAGAGGATCATTAATGATATATTGTCTTTCAAAATTATCCCTGGGCCCTTTCTTCTGCAGGAAGATGCCCTCATGTGGAGCTCCCAAACTGCTGCAAGTGCCTCAAGTTTAACCCACATTCAGTCTATCATCCCCTACCAGAGGATTCTGATCATGATTTGATTGCCTTTTTTCTTAACCTTGCAGAGAGCCTATTGGAAAAATCAGATGGCCTCAGTTCCTGCTCCTCCCATGCAAGAAACCTCCAGATGTTCCCCTCCCCCCACCTAGCCATTCTCAGTCAATCCAAGGGACAGATGAATGCCACCTGGGTGGTGGTGTGGATAAACAGGACCAAGGGACCAAGTGCCTTCAAAATGCAAGGACTAGACTCAATTATTTGAACAGAACTAGGAATCCCAAGGCCTACCAATCAGCCAGGAAGCTACCTCAAAAGCTCTGCCAACCTCTGCCCTTTGAATAATGTAGGTCCCACTTGGGAGACCCCAACATTTGTAAACAATACTTTCTTTTCAGAGTCACCACATGTGTCCTTGAAATTGTATATCTTGTGTGGGAGTGAGGCATTCATTTACTACCCTCTCCCAAACTGCAGTGCCATCCTTCTGGTTACAAAAGGTGGTACAAAATCTGTCCTTCGTTGACTTTAGTTAAATTGACCAATTATACTACATTGACCCTGGAAGGAATCCAGGTGAGCCTCAATTTACTGGCCAAGCTATTTATAAGTAATGCATAGACTTCTTCCTTGCAGGCAAAGGCAGTCTATGCAGTCACTAATACATCATGCTGTACTTAGATTATTGCCTTGGATCTAAAGGAAAAGTTAATACAGGAACTTATAAAGAAAGTTACCTGGCTTTCTAAAGTAGAGCTTAGTGGTCCCCGGGATTTGTTCAGACGGTTGAGTCCAGGACCAGGACTCAGGGTCATCATTCAGGTCAATGTTGAATAGGCTTCATTCTGCTGCTTGGAGTCCTGTTGACAGTAGCCTCATTCAATGTTATATAGACAAATTGAACAGATTTGATCCCAAACTTTGTCAATCAGACTAATCAGATCAAGTAGAATACTCACGGAAAAATATGCTAGAAATCAAAACCGTGTAGAAATGAGAGGTGGATATTAGGGGGTAGGAGCAGGGGTGCGCTGGGAGAAAGCATTGAAGAGTACCTGCTGAAACACAGGTTTGTGTGAAGGGATCACCCTGCTTTCAGAAAGTTTGTGTTCTAAGCATTTATTGTTAAGTTGATGATTTGAACAACAAAATGCCTTTGCTTATAGAAAATGTGACAAATTAAGGGTTAGATTCCTAGACTAGAACACAAATGCTTATTTAACCCTGGCTATGATTTAAATAGGGCATTGCATATTTGGTTTTAAATAGTTTTCTAACTTTTTTTCATGTGTGTCTACATATAAACACATGCTTTTTTATTTCAGTGACATTATATGCTAAATAGACTGAAAAATGACTGTTGGGAGCTGACCACAATTTACCTCATTTTTTTCTGTGAGATTGAATGCACCAAGGCATGTTCTCTATAGCTTTATCACAACTACAGAACTCAAACCACAGATGAGACAGTGCATAGGCTTAAGAAACACTCACGGCCCCCACCATGGTTCTGGGCATCAGGGAAGTGTCAAAGAGAAAAAAAAAACTCAACTCAGAGGAACACTTCTCCCTTTAGCATTTTGGAAAGCTCTCTTCCGGCATGTACCAGCCATTGACACACTCAAATGCACAAGCCTGGTTATTTTTGGTGGGAAGTGCTCTGTATTTTAGAGTTCATAGAAGGTTACCAGAGTTGGAATTCACTAGAAAATTCTATTAAACCCTAAACAGAGAGAACCTTTTTTAAAAGCCATAATTGCTTTAACTGAAGATTATTTCAAAAATTCTATTTAAACTAACTATAATTTTTTTTCTCCTTCATGATAGATAATTCTATGTTGGAAGTAGATTTCAAGGTTAAGTCATTTTTTACTATTTTTGCCAGAACACAATCTTTAATACGACCCTGAAAAAAATAATAATAAAAGAAAGTAAGAAGTTAACAGTAGTGATTCCAAAACAAGGTCAGAATAATGAATATATCCTCGGAGAGATTGATATGTTAATCACCTCCACATGTTAGTCTACTGCCACTTTAAAAGATAATCTTTCCTGAGCTACTCAGTTTTGTTTTGTTTTGTTTTTTCTTTTTAACTTTCTTTATTGGGATGAAGGGTAAGGAGGTTTTGCATGGACTTTCTTCCCAGAAACGTTCACATAATGACAAGTAATACTTACATAGTATGGTTTTTGTATTCCAGAAACTGTACTATATCCTTTTCTATGCATTGAATCATTTAAACATTAAAACAATTCTATCAGGCAGGTAATATTATTATATCCATTTTTCAAAAGAAGAGGTGCTCGCACAGATAAGAAACTTGTCGAAGCTCACATGCTAATAAGAGAAAGAGCAGGGATTTGGACCCAGGCAGTGTGACTACAGCGTCTACCTGAATCTACAGCCCGCTACACGCTAGTGTTTCACACTCACAGATGCACAGGGATATATGGAATCGTATATGCAATCTCAAAAGGTGTCACTAACTCTCAAAACCTAGATTTAAAAATCCTTATTCTAAAAGCTTTTTGGCAACATTCACTCTTTTAGAATATTTTAAAAATATGATGTCATAATCATATGTCCCTTCTACCTAAAGAGAAAGAGGTGGGAGAAATAAGATGAACAGACTTACGGTTGACATTCTGTTTCTGTTTCAGAAAATTCTAAAACTGCATTTTCCCTCTGCTCTTAACACCATAACAACCAGCATGGAAGACTTCTATAACCAAATGTAGGTTGGTTTGTTTGTTTCCCACCAAGAAGCACTGGACGCCAGCTGGGTGTCCTTGGATTCAATTCCAACACTGTCTACCTGGAGATAGCTTCAGATCCCACAGGTTGACGGCTCAGACCCCAAGATTGGCCCCCTCCCTTCAAATACCAGTCACAAGTCCAGGCCTCTGGAACTTCTGACCAAATGGCTTCAAGTTGGAGTTTCCATAATTCCCTCTTTATGTTTGATTAATTTGCTGGAGCAGTTCACAGAACTCAGGGAAACACGTACTGTGTTTACGGGTTTCTTACAAAGGACATTGCAAAGGATACAGATGAAGAAATGCATAGGGTGGGGTATGGGGAAAGGGGCATGGAGTTTCCATGCTCTCCCCGGGCATGCCATGCTCCGGTAACCTCCACGTGGTGAGCTATGAGGAAACGCTCTGAACCTAGTCCTCTTGGGTATTTTGGAGACCTCGTTATGTAGGCATGATTGACAACTGTGCAGAACAGTGCTTGGACAGAAAGGGCATGATCTCATACTAATAGACGGAGTGGGGAAACACAGCGAGAAGTGTCCATTGGGATTCTTCTTGGCACCTCTGAGCAGCATTTTTTCCTCCAGGATGCAAGGCAGGACCCCATCTGGAATGAGGTTCTTTTGACCCACAGTCAGATTAGATTCCTGCCTTGGGCAGGTAAGAGGAGGAGGAGAAAGTCAGAGAGAGAGAGATTCTGTTTCCTGAGTCCTGCTCCTGAGGCCCAAAGTGCCCTAGCATCACGACAGAGGACTATAATGAGGGTGTGGGCGTTGTGAGCCATTAGCTGTGGATGAAAACCCATATATGTAATAATAATACCACAGTCTCTGATATAGACAATTTTTTAGATGAATGAAGTGGTTTCTCCCTGAGAGCTAAATCTAGATACCTAGTTTCTCCCTAAGAATGAAATCTAGATACCATTTATTTCTCCTGTGTTAGAGGACATAAAGTTTTTAATATCCCTTTATGTTAGAATGTTTGCAATATTTTTGGCCTGCAGATCAGGTGACCCTTCTTTCCTTAAGTTTCATAAATCATCCAGCAGAGTAGTGTCTATCAGGCAAGGCCATGCTACTCCTTTGTTCATTTTAATCTTTGGGTAATGTCAGACTAGCTGGTCAAAGCATGCCAGTAATATTCTTGTGACATCGTGAGCTGTTCATTGTTTTAAATTTTTACTATTTTTTTCACATATATTTTTAAAGTGCAAAAACAACTAGACTGATGCTCATTCCTGTCTCACCTCATCTTATGCCACTCTCCCCATTACTCTCATACTTTAGCGGTGGCCACGTTGGCCTTCATTTGGTATCTCAAATATGCCAACCTCATTTCTTTCTGTCGGACTTTGTACTTGCTGATCTCTCTGTCCAGCAACTCTTCCTTTGTATTGTCCAGGATTCAGTTCCCATGTCGCCTCCCCAGAGAATGTTTTCTTTACTGTCTGCATAGTAAATATAAGTCCTATTAGAACAGGGACTTTGGGAACTCTGCTTGTCTCATAAACTCCAACATCACCTGTGTGTAGAATAGAGCCTGATACACAGTATTTGCTGAATAAATATCTTTTTTTTTTTTTGAGACAGAGTCTCGCTTTGTCACCTAGGCTAGGGTGCAGTGGCATGATCTCAGCTCACCCCAACCTCTGCCCCCTGGGTTCAAGCAATTCTCCTGCCTCAGCCTCCTGAGTAACTGGGATTACAGCTACCTGCCACCTTGTCCAGCTATTTTTTTTTTTTTTTTGTATTTTTTGTAGAGATGGGATTTCACCATGTTGGCCAGGCTGGTCTTGAACTCCTGACCCCAGGTGATCCACCTGCCTCCGCCTCCCAAGTCTTGGGATTACAGGCGTGAGTCAAGGTGCCTGGCCAAATATCTGTAGAACAAATAAAAAATCTTCATGCTTTGCCAGATCTCTAGTTCCAACCCTAGGTGGTTCAAATAGGCAGCTTGAATTTCAGAGGAGGATAAACAAATACGTAAATAAATAATCAACAACAATCTTCACCTCTTTGTGGCACCTTCGAGCAAAAAGTTGGGGAATTAGACTATGGGATAGTATTAACATACCTTTCTCCATCGTTTCTCTTTGTCAAAAACATTAATAATGCACACACCAGCACCTAACGATCTAATTTTATTGGCCAAAACTATAAAATGCTCATGTCTGTGGACAGCTTGAACTCTTGAACATTAAATGCACATCAGTTAGGTAGCTTTTTATTCCTAGAGAGCAGCTTTTCCTCAGGCATGGTTTTTCAAAAACAGCCACAGAAATTTCTCTATTGATATAAAACAGCAGCAAATTGTAAAAATTAGTTTTGTGTTAATTACAGCCAGTTGTGGGGAAAAGAAGACTGTTTGCAGCCTGAGTATTAGGACCTGTGCAGAAGTAAAAGTGAACTTTGCATCACTGCCACCTAATCTTCATAACTTGGAAATCAATAAGAGACACGTAGGAGAACGGAAAAGACAATGGTCACAGCCGTTAAGCTTCCATCACATGTCCCTGGATGCAAAAATACACTTCTAAAATTATAACACGCAGAGTTTTTTCAGTTTGCAACTGGTCAATTGGCATAATTATTTTATTCTGTTTTGTTTTAAATAGTAGTCTCATCACCTAATGCATCTGGCATCCAACTGCAAGTTGACAAAGTATACATAATGGCTCTTAAAATGGCTCTCAAGAAAAATTCTGTCATCCTATAATCATCTTATTCATGCTGAAGGCATACTACTGTCTTTGGGGCATATTCAAATTTGTGAAACATGCAAAAAAGGGAATGAAATGACACTTTTGAGAAGCTGCTACTCAGAGAACAATTACTTATTACAGCATTTATCCTGATGGCAAATGACAAAGGATTTTACTTTTTTTTTTTTAATTAACCAAGCAGAGTGTTTTCCCAGCAATAATATTCCCAGCCTTGTTACTCTATCAAAATAGGAATTTGACAACGGTCGACTTGCTTGGATAATTTATATTTTTCCAAATTGCCATAAGAGTTTGTGAGTTCTTGATTTCAATATTCTAAAAGTTCATTTATAGCTTTCATTTATGTTTTTACTAAAAATTCCATAACCAGAAACATCTCAAGAATCATTAAAATAGACATGCAATCTTGTAACACCTGAGAGGTTATTAAAAAAAAAAAGATCTGCAATCTATAAAATTGCTCACTTTCCTAACTCATTTCTTGCTAATTATCACAATTCAATCTTAGATGTCTATTAACAGGATTATACTTCTCTCTCCTGCTTGTTTTACTTCCTGAAGTCTTAGGTCTTAAATATCTAAGCACATCGTCAATCTTCAGAAAAACATGACCACAAATTAGAAATGTTGCAACCAACCAGACTGAACTCTAAATAGGGTTTTTCTTTGATTACCCTTGTCACTAAAAGAGTTGGAGAGAAGATGAAAATGACGATCTGTTTTAAATCCGTCATTTGTTCAAGAGTGGCGATGAGATCTAGCACAACTGGAAGAAAAACTGATAGTGATGCCTTTCATTTATGCACCATCCTATTAGAATGTACAAAGTCCTCAGCATACCTTCGTGTATTCAAATATTATGACATTCCCATAAGATAGGCAGGGCACATATTATTATCACTGTTTCAAGGATGGAGAAATTGAAGTATGAAATGTTTAAATACTCTGCAAATGGCCACACATCTTAAAACATTGTGAAGCCTGCACTAGGACCCTAATTCTAATTCTAATTCTAGTGTGGTTTCCACTTAGTAACTCTGGTACTTAATATGTAAGGCATTCTTTTTCTATTTATAACTTTAATAAGTTAAATACCAATAAGTACCTTATTTTCTACATAATTTAATAAATATCTATATAATCAAATTGATGCAATCGAATAATACTAGAGGTCCAGTTTTACTAATAATTTTAGTTTTCGTTTTTTTGCAATTTTGTTGCTTATAAATTTGATGATCTTTCTAAGGCAAAGAATTGAAAATGACCTTTAAAAATGTTAAACCTTTTGGAATATATGGTTAGTCATTCACAAATGTATTGATCTAAAGTTATAGGATTCATTAGCATTGCTTAATTTATCTATATTGCAATATGGATAGCGTTCAAACTGCAAAATATTATGTACTGGATAAGATATCTTTTTAAAACCTCTGACTGAGATTCTATTGGGACTGGCAAATAATTGAAGACACTTAGTTGAATATTTCAGGGAAGGTTGCCAAGGAGTGAATAAGAGAATCACATTTCATTTTTAAATGCCAGACAAAAGTCACCTAAAATGATGGTAACAGTGGTTAGAAGAAGGAAGGAAATTGGGCTGGGGGAAGGCCTAATTTACATAAGGTGCGTTATCTAAAATTTTCTTTCTTTTGTTGAATTTGACAATTTACCAGAGCCTTTTCAGAAGTGTCTGACATCCCTTTTAATTAAGCAGCAAGTAGTAAGAATTGACAGGCAATGTGTTTCTAGAGTATTAATGCATACCTTGAGTGAATTCACCCCCTCAAGAAGAGCTCTAATTCTAAAGAAAGCATTTAGTCTGTCTCATATAGAATGTTAACACTGACTAAAACCACAAAGGTGTATTCATTTAGGTTAAATCTCTCTCATTTCCTGCTTATATAAGCAATTTATTTGTTATTTGTATTTTTTAATTGAAACAGAGTCTTGCTGTGTCACCCATGCTGAAGTGCAGTGGCACAGTCTTGGCTCACTGTAATCTCCACCTCCCAGGTTCAAGTGATCCTCTGCCCTCAGCCTCCCGAGTAGCTGGGACTACTGGCATGCGCCACCATGCCTGGCTAATTTTTTTATTTTTAGTAGAGATGGAGTTTCACCATGTTAGTCAGGCTGGTCTCAAACTCCTGACCTCAAGTGATCCACCCATCTCAGCCTCCCAAAGTGCTGGGATTACAGGCGTGAGCCACTGTGCCCAGTCATATAAGCAATTCATTTTACGCTGCAGGAGAGTCTGGTGTTTTTTTGTTTTTTTTTTTTTAAGTTAGGGGGAATGTCATGTATTTCTACTACAATTACTTGGAAGGAGCACTGAGTCATTTTATGAAGACCAGCAAATTCTTATGCCAAATAGGAATGTCAGCTCTGAAAAGTGAGACTGCGTTGCTAAGGTTAGATATGGGACTGTAAGAGTTTTCTCTGGGTTGGGTAAATTATGCTAGGTTATATGTGGAAGGAAAACCCCATGGATTTTTTATGCTTGTGTAATTTGTTATAGAACTGCCCCTGTTGTCGCTCATTCTGTCTCTTAACCAGGACACTGACCATTCTCATTTGTTCATAGGATTCTTCTCAGTGTCCACCACTCCCAGATTATCTCTTCAATTGGCTTCCCCTGGCTCTTGCCTTTGAGCTTTGTTTTCTACACACAGATCAATATCTCTTTCCACTGGTATATTCTGAGAGAAGGATAAAAGAAGCATAATGGAGAGAAAGCATCAGAACCCCAATGAACAGAGAGGCAGCAAAACATTTAGTCCGGAAATATGGAAAGAAAAGTAGTTGTTTCAGTGTCTTTTCATATTGAGTTCCCATGTTGACTCCCCATATATAATTATTTTCCATGTCTTTTGTATTACTATAATATTCTCTCCTAGTGGTGGTATTTTGAGTGGATTTCTTGTTACCAGAAAATATTGACTAAGAGAGGATACTGGCTATTTCAAACATAGGTTTATTAAGTGATTGACCTAGATGTTGGGAACTATCTCAACATGGTCTAGCTAGAATAACCACTGCCTTTGAAGTTATTCACTGACCTATCACTATTTTGATTATTCTTCAAGCTTCAAAGGACAGAGATTTTCTGATGAGTGAGACCATGAATCATTATTGACATGGGGTAATTCCACTGAGTAATAGTGCATCCAGAAGTTTGAAATATACTCTAATTTAAATGAACACCACTAGTTTAGACTTTGTTGAAAAAGGCCACCATTTATAGAGCCCTGTCCCAATTTGTCAAATTGTTGGTGTCCTCGACCACAATGAATCCCAGTCTAATATGAAGCCCATGACACAAAAGTGGCAAGAATTTCTGAACAGAAGTCTCCACCTCTGCCTATTGCTATGGACATTTGCCAGGGATATTCTGGCTGCTACACAGCTTCATGTATTGATTTTACAATGGTTCACAAAATTCGTAGCTTTCCTGAATATAATGCAGAAACAAGAGTTAAATAAGTTGCACTGCTTCCTGTCCTTAAGTGAGTCATTTCTCTCATAATAAGGATACCAGGTATGTGACTGATCAAAGCCATATACCCAGCCATTCTAGGTACATATAGGAAGAACCCAGGAGTTCACGCATTTATCAGAGCCTGCAGCAGAGATCTTTCTTGCTATTTGTAGAGAAAAGTCAAAAACATAATGTCTTTCATTTAGTCATTTTAGTTCTTTATGTCTTGAGTGGAAAACCATCAAGCCCTACTTTTAATATCTGTTGCAGAATTCATCCACCAAATTATTGTCATTAATGAAAATTTAGGCTGCATGTGGCAAAGAAAGGGGTAAACTTTTCAAGAAAAAGAGACTTACAAAATGAGATATAACCAGTGATAGGTAAACAAAATGTGGTATACGCATATGCTGGAATGCCATTCAGCAATGGAAGGAATTAATTGCTGCTCATCCCACACTACAATATGAGGGAGGCCAAGTCTGGGAGACCACATGCATATGAAATGTACAGACAAAGCAAATTCAAAGAACAATAAGTAGATTAGTGGTTGTCTATGGCTGGAATGGGAAGAATTAACTGTAAAGGGCATGGCAGATCTTGTGGGGGGGATCATAATGTCCTAAAGCTTGCTTATGGGGACTGCAACACCACTTAGTAGAGATACTAAATATCACTGAATTGTCAATCTAAAATGAGTGAATTTTATGATATGGAAAACATACTTAAAGTTATTTTTAAAACATGAAAAAAATCAAAAGAAGAGGCTTCCCTAAGCATGGCACAGAATGAAGCACTAAGAACCTAAGCACTGAGAATAGAAATGATTTTTTAAAAACACCTACTATGTACCCACAAAAATTAAAAATTAAAGAAAAAATTTAAAGAATCTAAGCACTCACAATCTAAGTACTAAGAATGACCTGCTAAGTGCTAACTTCATGGGTGCTGCTGTTTTTCTGATTATCATTGCCATGACATATGAGGAAGCTAATGGCCAAAGTGCAATATATCTTGCCAAAAGTTTGTCTAATCTTTCTGCCCACAGGAGAGAGAGCCTAACTACAGACCAAGTCCTGAGAACTCCTGAGGAAAAGGGAAAGTTCTACCTTCTCCTGGATGTGGCAGCAATGCCACAGGGTCACCCTTGGATGATGAGAAAAGGCCAGATTGGTCCCTCACTTTGTCCCAACTCTGCTTTGGGAATGTGACATGTTGAGACTGTGGAGGGTCTATGTTTCTGGGGGGGGATGGAGAATTCCCTAACCTGGTTGAGTTACCTGTAACCTGCTTGTCTCAAACGGATGGGTTTCTTTGAAAAGATTATTTTACAATTGGAGAATAGACTGAGGAGAATCAAAAATGGAGATACAAAATCTTTATAGGACTCTTGCAATATTCTAGGTTGGAAACTAGGATCTTGACCAAAATGGTGACCATGATGACATGCATTTCAGAGACAGAATCAAGAGAACTTGATGATAGAGTGAAAGAAGAAAGGCTAAGGGCAATAGAAATCAAATCTGACATGTTCTGAAACAGGGAAGCATTATTTAGGCAGATATTTTACTGATGAATCACAGTTACCACAGGAGATATTCGTAAGTATTATTATTCAGTTTACCAGACTATACTTTACTTGAAAAAGAAAAGTGTGTGTGTACAGGGATATATATAAAATGTGTACTTTAAATCTATATTAATATATAATGATACATGTAATATGTTACACACATAAACCTATGTAGACTAAAATATATAATACTAACACATATAGTACATATATATTAATACATTACTAAATACATATATTTACAACTGAACTGGCCAAGTGTCAGTTCATTCTTTGCCATTAATTCCTTTACCAGCCTAGATAATGTTTTGACTCAACCAAAGTCTTTCAGACACCACTAAAATGGCCTCATCCCAACAGTCTGTTCTTTTTAGGGTATTGCAGCTGGAAGGTGTTGTGGTGTTTGATCTTTCTGTAGGTGTGTCAAGCTACAAAGAAATGGTAGTCTGACTCAGTTGGCTGTGCACTTAATGGGGAGGAAGTGCTTGGTATGTTCTTATTTATTTAGATAATTCTGCATAATCCAGTAAAGAGCAAGTACACAGTGTAGCAGGTGTACAAACTTCCTGCCTTTGAAGAGAAATACCACAATTCTCCAATGATCAAAGACAAGGAAAGAAAGGTAAGAGGGAAGAGCTGATGGTGGGCTGGCTCCCGGCCTTGGACCTCCTGAATTTGTCCTAGCTAAGGACAGGTGTTCCACTCAGAGTGGGCAAGTTATTTACATCAGATCCCAACTGTTTTAAAAGAGTAATGCTTCTACTTGCCATTTATATCTGAAAGGGAAAGAGAAATTAATAGTTACTGCGTTTCTATGCACTAAATGATAGAGTGGAATTATCAGACATGTTATCTATTTCTTGTAATATCCTCGCTAATAAATTATTTTCATACCAAATTTACAAATATGAATGCCAAGCTTCTGATTAAGAAGTTTACCTAAGTTCATATAGTTAGTAAGTGGAAGAAATGGAAATTAAGATCTGTCAGCTCTACAGATTACTTTTCCCTCCCAATTACACTATGTGGCAAGGAGATGATTAGCCACACTGTCAGAGAGAGGGTAGGAGGAGAGAGAGTGATTTGGAAACATTAGAAATTTCTATTGTTTTAAAGCTGTATCTTTAATGATCTGAAAGGTTACATTCAGATGCTTTTACTTAAATCCTTAAGAGCTACAAAGAAGTAGTAATATAGAAGGCACAACTCTTCTAGCGCATCTTACCTATTTTTAAAGACACGAATTTCTCTGAATTGTAAGTGACCACGTTTGTTATATTTATGCTTTCTAAATATCTTATTGTACAAATAAGGAAAGCACGGAAGATGGATGCTAGGAAACAGCTTAAATATTATCACTCAGCATGTTACTACACTTATGGGCCTGAAAACATATCTGGAAGCAAGACATGCATTATAAATCAATAAGGAATTTGATGAATATACATTTGGTCCTTTTACTCAACCTTTGAAGAAATCTACTTCAATAGAGACTTGAACACACAGATTTCCACTGATACGCTTTGCCTACTGAAATTCTGACAAGGCAAGCATCTTCCTTTTCCAAGCACTTATATGATAGCTTGAGAAAAAAATTTGATTTTGCAATAGGAGCTAGGAGTTGTGTTGCACAAAGCTTACTATTTGCCACATATTTTAGTGACTTTGCTTATATGCTGTATTTAGTAGGTTGTCAATCTAAGAGTTCAAGTATTTACAGGGACAAAGACTAAGAATGACACCAACCCTCAAAGTGGCTGAATACAAAGCTAAGTGACTGTACAGTCTAGAATGGCTCAAAAGTGACTCACTGGAAACCCATCTGAGACAAAGGAGCCAATCCCTCTTTAAGATCAAAGAAGGTCTGGGAGTGTAGTCAACCTTAAGTCAAATTAGTGAGTTTGGTTTCATAAAACTAATGTATGAAACATCAGAAAAGATGCAGGACAGGAAGAAGTGTCTATGTTGCTGACAAAGGCAACTTCTTTTGTAATAATATTTTGATCTTGATGAGAGTAAAATCATTTGAGTGGTGGCTGAGAGAATGTTGGTGAAATCATATAGATTTCTCCCTCACATGCAGAAAATGCCCAATCAATTCCAATTGGCTTTGAAAGAAGTTACCCTTGCTCTATGTAACAGAAAATTTTGCAGTCCTGCAAATAGTTAGGATAGTCACATAATATTTTAATCATATACAGATGCAGATAAAAGATAAACATCATTTCTCATTTCTCAGGATCTTTAATTAGATTAGGGTTTAAGATAGCTTCTCAAAAAAAGTTTCAGAAACATTTCTTTGTGATACAAGAGATCACCATCGCACATTTTACCTATGTAACAAAACTGCACATCCTGCACATGTGCCCCAGATCTTAAAATAAAAAAAAAAAAAGAAAGAAAGAAAACTTCAGGCCAATATCCTTGATGAACATTGATGCAAAATTCTCAATAAAATACTGGCAAACCAAATCCCACAGCAAATCAAAAAGTTTCTCTGATCAAGTCGGCTTCATTATCAGAATGCAAGACTGGTTCAACATATGAAAATCAATAAATGTAACTCATCACATAAACAGAACTAAAGACAAAAAACACATAATTATCTCAATAGATGCAGAAAAAAGAGCCTTTGATAAAATTCTACATCCCTTCATGCTGAAAACTCTCAATGAAGGAACAT
Source organism: Mandrillus leucophaeus (assembly GCF_000951045.1). Classification (NCBI taxonomy): domain Eukaryota; kingdom Metazoa; phylum Chordata; class Mammalia; order Primates; family Cercopithecidae; genus Mandrillus; species Mandrillus leucophaeus. Next base: position 4,802,215 of record NW_012106030.1, on the reverse strand, counting down.
ACCTCAAAATAATAAGAGCCATTTATGGCAAACCCACAGGCAATATCATACTGAATGGGCAAAAGCTGGAAACATTCCCCTTGAAAACTGGCACAAGACAAGGATGCCCTCTTTCGCCACTCCTATTCAACATAGTATTAGAATTTCTGGCTAGGGCAATCAGGCAAGAGAAAGAAATAAAGGGTATTAAAATAGGAAGAGAGGGAACTAAATTGTCTCTGCAGATGACATGATCCTATATTTAGAAAACCCTATTGTCTCAACCCAAAACGTTCTTAAGATGACAAACAACTTCAGCAAAGTCTCAGATACAAAATTAATGTACCTAAATCTCAAGCATTCCTATACACCAACAACAGACAAGCAGAAAGCCAAATCGTGAATGAACTCCCACCCATTCACAATTGCTACAAAAAGAATAGAATGCCTAGGAATACAGCTAACAAGGGAAGTGAAGGCACTCTTCAAAGAGAACCACAAACCATTGCTCAAGGAAATTCAGCAGGACACAAACAAATGGAAAAACATTCCATGCTCATGGATAGGAAAAATCAATATCGTGAAAATGTCCATACTACGAAAAGTAATTTATAGATTCAATGCTATTCCCATTAAACTACCATTACCATTCTTCACAGAATTAGAAAAAACTGGCCAGGTGTGGTGGCCAGCAGTTTGGGAGGCCAAGGCACAGATCACTTGAGGTCAGGAGTTCGAGACCAGCTTGGCCAACATGGTGAAACCATGTCTCTACTAAAAGTACAAAAATTGGCCAGGCATGGGGGTGCATGCCTGTAACTCCAGCTACTCAGGAGAGTGGGGCATGAGAATTTCTTGAACCTGAGAGTTGGATATTGCAGTGAGCGCAGATAGCACTACTGCACTCCAGCCTGGGTGATAAATAGAGACTCTGTCTCAAAAATTTAAAAAAAAGAATTAGAAGAAAACTATTTTAAACTTCACATGGAACCAAAAAGGAGCCTGTATCGCCAAGAAAATTCTAAGCAAAAAGAACAAAGTTGGAGGCATCATGGTCCCTGACTTCAAACTATACTATAAGGCTACAGTAACCAAAACAGCATGGTACTGGTATAAAAACAGACACACAGACCAATGGAACAGAAGAGAGAACTCAGAAATAAGACCACACATCTATAACCATTTGATCTTCAACAAACCTGACAAAGACAAGCAATGGGAAAAAGATTCCCTAGTTAATAAATGGTGCTGGGAAACCTGGCTAGCTATAGGCAGAAAGTTGAAACTGGACCCTTTCCTTACACCTTATACAAAAATTAACTTAAGATGTATTAAAGACTTAAATGTAAAATCCAAAACTATAAAAACTCCTTAAGAAAATCTAGGCAATACCATTCAGGACATAGGCACAGGCAAAGACTTCATGATGAAAATGTCAAAAGCAACTGCAGCAAAAGCAAAAAGTGACAAATAGGATCTAATTTAAGTAAAGAGCTTCTGCACAGCAAAAGAAGCTATCATCAAGCAAACAGACAACCTACAGAATGGGAGAAAAGTTTTGCAATCTATCCATCTGACAAAGGTCTAATATCCAAAGTCTACAAGAAACTTAACAAGAAAAAAACAAACCCCATTAAAAAGTGGTCAAAGGACATGAATATACACTTCTTAAAAGAAGACATTTTCATGCATCCAACAAACATATTTTTAAAAAGCACAACATGACTGATCATTAGAGCAATGCAAGTCAAAACAACAAGGAGATACCATCTCACATCAGTTAGAATGGCAATGATTAAAATTTCAAGAAACAACAGATGCTGGCGAGGATGCAGAGAAAAGGGAACACTTTTACACTGTTTTTGGGAATGTAAATTAGTTTAACCATTGTGGAAGACAGTGTAGTGATTCCTTAAAGATCTAGAAGCAGAAATACAATTTGACCCAGCAATCTCCTTACTGGGTATATACCCAAAGGAATAGAAATCATTCTATTATAAAGATACATGCATGCATACATTCATTGCAGCCCTATTCACAGTAACAAAGACATGGAACCAACCCGAATGCCCATCACTGATAGACTAGCTAAAGAAAATATGGTACATATAAACCATGGAATACAATGCGGCCATAAAAAGGAATGAGATCATATCCTCTGCAGAAACATGAATGGAGCTGGAAGTCATTATTCTCAGCAAACTAACACAGGAACAGAAAACCAAACACCGCGTGTTTTCACTTATAAGTGGGAGCAGAACAATGTGAACATATAGATACAGAGAGGGGAGCATCACACATTGGGGCCTGTCGGGGCGTGGAGGGAGGGAGAGCATCAGGAAAAATAGCTAATGCGTGCTGGGCTTAATACCTGCGTGATGGTTTGATACATGCAGCAAATCACCATGGCACACATTTACCTATGTAACAAACCTGCACATCCTGCACACGTACCCAGGAACTTAATGTAAAATTTAAAAAGAAAATTGGTGAAAAACCACTAGCCTTTTCAACTCTATTAGTAGAGCCACTGCATTCATAAATGATATCTCAATCAAGAAGTAACTCACCAAATTGTCTAGATCACTTTTCTAGTGCTTCTCTTATTTTTCTTTTTTTTTTTTTTATTTTCTGCACCCTGGAGAAGAATCAAAGGTGAATGGCATGTCAGGTAAGTAAGGCAGGAATGCTACAGAAAATGTTCTAGTGCTATAAAAAATTGATCAGGTGCTTCTTTAATATCAACACTGTGCACAATTTATGCTGTGTATTCCCAGGATATCTCACTGGTTTCCATCTGGATAAGTCCATTATCCATGGGGTTAAGAGCAGGGCATGAGGAGACAGGTTTGAACCCAACCTCACAGCTTACTAGCTGTGTGCCTCTATACAAATTACTTAACCTCTTTGGGCTGCAGTGAAAGGGGGATAACCATAGTCCTACCACACAGGGTTGTTACGACAATTAAATGAGTTTATATTCATAAAGTTGTTAGAACAGTGTCAGAAATACGGTAAGCATGAAGCAAATGTTTCTCTCCTTTTTTGGTATACATTTAAAGGGTACAAGTGCAGTCTCGTCACATGAATATTTTGTACAGTGGTGAAGTCTGGACTCTTAGTGTAACCTGAATAAAATAAATAAGGTTTACTTATTTGTTTATTTTCCATCTATTGGACGTTGGCAATTACTCCTATAATTTGACTTTCTTTACCCTATTCTTCCCCATCCAACTTTCAATACATACACACATATAAGTGATATATATTATTTCAGTGAAAATCATGCCACTGTATCTCACATTCATTGGCCATGTCTATGAAAACATATTAATAATAATCCCTGTTATGGTTTCCTTTAGCCCTTATTTTATCACTCCAGTTTCATGGAACACAGCTCTTTCCATAGAATTAGAGGGAAAAAAAGAGCCCTGGAAAGGCCATTATTTTTTTTTCTTTACCTCTGCCACCCACTTTCAAGCCAAACCACACACATAAATCACCTCAGACTCTTTCTTCATCATAATGTGGTTTCCATTCACGTCTACTCTGCCCTAAGGAAACGATTTTTGTTACAGGTGGGCAAATTCAGCACTAATGACATTACCCTATGTTTTCAGGAAAACTTTTGAGGGCAAAATAGCCCCATTAAAGTTGCCAGTTTCACTGGTTTCTTGTCACTGATCAAGTTTAATTATTTCCGGTGCCATTGTCGAAAACCCAGAAACCAATTTCTCACTCACAATTCATGATCAGACTGGATAAACTCATGGCAAAACTCTTAAACTGCTTCCATAATGAACTCCCTCAATTTCTTTTTTTTTAGACAGTAACTACAAGGTGAAAATCTGCTATTTCATTGTTACTAAGTCATAAGTTCTCATTAAACCCTATGATTTCATGAGAATAATATAGCTAGTCAATCCAGTTAAAAAAAAAAATAAAGATGGTGTGGAAGCAGGTTGTGTGAAATTTGCACTATTAATTGATTGATTTAACCACTACACATAGAGACAAAACTTCTTGTTAAATATTTAAAATCCTATAGGTTCAAAATACTGGCTTGTGACTGGCTATATGCTTTTTAAACATTATATTTTCAGCACCTGGTGGGTGCAGGATTAAAAAGAATGAGGCATTGTGCTTCATTTTAGACAGTCTCCCAAACTATTCTTGAAAAACCTTTCTGCTTTTATCTGATGTCTGCTGTTTCTTCAAAGTTCATATAAATGAGGCTGTGTAACCTTATGGATCCTCCCGTAATCTTCCTCAACTTGTCACTCTATCCATACAGAATAGAGAATAAAGACTTCTCAGTTGCCATAGGACACGGTTGAATACAAACAATACTAGAAAAGCTGCTACCCCAAAACACTTTTCCTACTGAAGAATGAAATGACATCATTTGCAAATTTATTTATTTAAAGTAAGGTTCTTCATCTCTCAATGTTTTGAGAGACATAGAATTCAACTCGTGACTCTTGGCTGTGAGGGAAGCTTCTTCCCTGTTTTACTCTTTGGGAGGAGAAGATAGTGTGGAGTTAAACATCAATGTTTTCTCTGAGTTGTTGAAAGAGCAGAAAGAGATTCAGTCATTCAGCAAGTAATTATTTGGCACTCACTAGATGACAGGTGGAGTGCCAGGCACTATAAATATAAAGAAGGAAAAGAAAAAACAGTTGAGGTCCTCTAGATGGAAGACAATATGGTATATGGTAATTGAACTATTGTGTGCACAGGTTATAAGGGAAGGGTCTGAGGGTCTACAGGGTATTTGGGGAGAAAAGGGAAGAATGTGTATAACTCTGTCTGGAGAGATCAGAAAAGGCTTCCCTTGAATAGGAGTTAACTACGCCCAATCTTGAAGGATACACAGGAGTCCATCAAGCTGAGGAAGAGCATCGCAGGCAGAGGAAGCAGCAGGCCAAGTACAGAGTGGTAAAGTTTAAGGGACAGCAAGAAACCACCATAAATCATCACTCTGTGATGAATTGATGGGAGATTTCATGGAGAAGATTGCCATGGGTGTCAGATCATCACAGCCTCGGACTCTATGCCTTCTCCTGCAGATCACCAGTTCTCATAAGAACATGATGTTTCCACATGTTCCACTCTTCCATGGACATATTCAGATTCATGCATAATTCCAGATGAACTTCCTCCAACTCTATCCCATTCTCTCCTTCTTAAGAAAAATGTGTCTGAATCCCAAGGAAAACGGTAAATAGAAGGATAATTGTAATGTCTATATTTTTATTTTCTGTATATTATGATGTTTTGATACTTAAGTTTTGTTCTGGGTTGGGAGCGACTGCTTTCCCTGAGCCAGCCAGTCCTTAGAGACAGCACAGGGCTCAGCAAGGAGCTTACGTTTGATAATGCAAACTAACCAATCCAGAGTCATATCTCTGGTCAGTGAGCTCCAGGAGATAATATTCCTCTGCCTCAGTCATCCCGGTGCCAGGTACCAGGCAACCAGGGACCAGCCCGTAGCATAGAGCCCACCAAAATTATTTAAACTAGCCAGTCCTAAGGTATTCACCGTGCCCTGCCTCGTCTCTCTCTCCAAAACCCCAATAAAAGCTCTCACCTAGACCTTTCTAACCCCTGCCTTCTGTCCCCTGACCACAGTGAGACCTCCCCATGTGTCTGTGAGGAGTGTCATATCCCCTGTTTTTAGGACTGATGAGGATAATAAACTTTGTTTTCCTGAGCCTCTCCTGTGTCTCCTCTTGCGATTACACCTGACTGACCATCCGATAAAAAAATGCAGAACAATAACCTATCCTGTCTTATTCATCAAAACACAACTCATCTCAAAATCCAGTTCTTTAATTTCAGTTAGGGGTGTGTGCGTGTGTGTGTGTGTGTGTGTGTAAAACTATCATACAGCAGCTCTCCTCATACCAGTGTTCTATGATCACAAGGTTAAGAACTACTCTTAAAGATGATGAAAAGCAATAAAGGGGTTGCATAAAGAGAGTGACACATTCAATTTACATTCTGGCAAGATTGCTCTATTTATAATGAGGGGAATGGATTAAAGAAGGCAAAGAATGGAAGTAGCATGTATTGGAGGCTATTTCAATCGTCTAGAAAAGGAGTGGAAGTTGTGCCAGTCTTAATGGAGAAGACTTGTTCATCAGGAGCGTGGGTGGTGAAGGAGAGGGAGGGAATGAGGATGCTTAGATGTCCAGACAGGTAGCAAGAGAGGAGGATCAGAAATAGGATGAAAGGGAATGTGTTCATTGCAGAAATGTTGAGACTTGGAATGACATACATTTAAATGTTCCAATTTTTGGTTCTTTAAAGACTAGTGAGAGAAGGGAGTATAAAACTTACAGGTCAAATAATATAATTAAAAATACTTGATTTATATAGAGCAGGGTTCTGCAAACCTTTTCTGCAAGTGGTAAGGGAGTAAATTATTTTAGCATTTGAAATCTGCCGTGGTAGTGTGACAGCAGCATAGATAGTATGTAAACAAATGGGCCTGGCTGTGTTCCAATAAAACTTTATTCACAGGTAGAGGGCTGGATTTGGTCGACCAGCCACAGTATGCCATACCAGGTATCTGGTATCCTTGGCGCAGAACGGATACCATAAAAAATATTTTCTCTGGGATTTCGCAGGAAGTTCAGATTTACTATCATTAAATTAGATATTTTTCAATTGTCTGAATACCAAGGGCATGTTCAAAGCTTCCTTCGATTGTTACTTTTTTTTCTACTGCAGATTCTTATCATACATGTATTTTTTTTCATAATTGAAGGCTCTGGCAAGTTTCAATTACAAAGCAATTGCCAATTTACATTGAGCATGTATTAAGAAACATCAGAGTAAGGAGGAATAATTGTTTTCAGTTAAGAAGAGTGTGTGTGTGTGTGTGTGTGTGTGTGTGTGTGTGTGTGTGTGTGTGTGTGTAAAGTATTAACCTCTTAGAAAATACAAAAGACTCATCTACCAATTCTGGTGGAAAATATCTGTAGGCTAGCTGGTTCATCTAAGATTTAGAGGCCACAAATATTATAAAGTTTTAATGTCTTACAAAAGTGATTTCCAATGAAAAGAAATGTTGCTAACAAAAATCTCCAGAGGTGGTAATCAAAACTGTGATCTCTCTTTAGTGACTTATATTTGAAAGCCAGGAAAGCATTTCTTGTGTACCAGTTAGGAAAACTGTGATTTTGTCCTTACAACAGTGCATTAGGCAACATTTTTTAACAAGCAGCCAAAAATAAGTTACCTAATGGAATCTCATGCTGCAATTCTATTCCCACTAGTTATATCATTAATGGGTTCCTGTCAAAAGATGGAATAAAAATAATGAGTAGATACTTATACTTTTCTCATCCTTACATAGCTTTTTACTTTTTTATAACCAAAACTCTCATCCTTACATAGCTTTTTACTTTTTTATAACCAAAACAAGTGCCACATAAAGAAAGGAATGTAGAACTGTATGGAGAGGTCATTTGAGCCCACCTTTCCAAATGTCACATGATCTATTGAAAATTATTAGAGCGAAGGAAAGTGCCAAATAGACTTATAGCTCTCTTTCTTTCCCTGAGATGCAGTTTGGTTTCAAAGACTTAATTTTGATCTGTTCTTGGTATCTGTCTCCATGGCAATGATATTTGTTCATAAATATTCTTGCTGCAGGTTGACCTGATTTTAGTTCATGCAATTAAAAAGTTCCTCTTGACCATTTATCATTTTTCCCTGGTGTAAAACTTTTTCTTTCATTTTGTTTTCTTTAGCCTTGGGAATGTGGCAATTCCAGGGTCTGGTTGATTTGCTGACTTTTAGGGAGGTCCTTCTCATCGATGATTGTTTTCTTTGTTTTCACTTTCGCAGTGTGTGCTTTGCAGTCCTCCTATTTGTCAATTTTTTGTTAACTTGTGAATCTTTCACATTATATCAGTGTGAAAACAGAAACTTCACCTGGTTATTTGAAAAGAATTCAATATTTTAAAACACAGTTAACTAAATATGAAGTTTTTAACTAGGTAACCGAAAGGGTAAAAAGAGAACTCTTAGTTAGAGATCAGGAAATTTTTTCTGCAAAGGGCAAGATAGAAATAGTTTTAGTTTCATGAGCCATCACGCTACTCAATTCTACAGTGGAAGCAAGAAAACAGCAACCTCAGACATAAGAAGTGGGCCTGAGTGTGTTCCAATAGGTCTGTATTTACAAAAACACAGGCAGCAGGGAAGATTCAGCCTACAAGCTGTAGTTTGCTGTATTAGTCAGGATTCCCTCAGAGAAAGAGAACTAATAGGATATATGGAGATCTGGGATTTATTATGGAAATTGAAACATGAGATTATAAAGGCCAAGAAGTCCCATGATATGCTGTCTGCAAGCTGGAGACCCAGGAAAGGCAGAGGTGTAATTCAATCTGAGTCCAAAGGCCTGAGGACCAGGGGGAACATTGGTATAAGTCCTGCAGTCTGAAGGCTCAAGAACCAGGAGCTCAGATTTCCAAGGGCAGGAGAAATTGGATGATCCAGTTCAAGGAGAGAGAATCTGCCCTTCCTGTATCGTTTTGCTCTATCTGGGGCCTAAATGGTTTGGATGACATTCACATTGGTGAGAACAGATCTTCTTTATTCAGTCCACTGATCCAAATGCTAATCTCTTCTGGAAGCACTTTCCTAGATACACCCAGAACTATTGTTCTGTCAGCTATCTGGGCATCCCTTAGCCCAGTCAAGTTAACAAATAAAATTACTCACTTGCCAACCCCTGCTCTAAATTATCATTGAGGTAGCAACTGCAGGAAGCAACTTCCATCCTTAGGGCCAAGGGAACAAAATGAAAAGATTGGATTGATAAAATTTGAAAACTTGAAAGCATTGTTTCATGAGCCTGGGACCTAGACCTTGGAGGAAAGGGTACTAGTTGCTCGTAGTGAGATCTTTGTGGGGTACGAACAAGTTGGTTTTACAAATGTTGGAGAAAGTACCCACTGGATTCCACCAAAAGGAGCTACCACTTCCCAGTGAAGATGTGTTGCTAGGCTAATATTCTGGCAGGCAGTCAGCAAGCAGGCTCTAAACTCATGAAAGAATCAATAAGAAGGCACCAGTTGTTTCTTTGTTGTTATTGTTCTGTAGCTTTGCAGTCTTCCCTTATCATCCCCTATTGGCTAAGCAAACTGGCAAGTCAGAAATGCAGTTTGCAGAGACCAAGCATCAGCATCACAAAGGGTAGACGGGCAGGTTTGGAGCTGAAAGACAGTAAATTAATAATTGATGTATACATCAAAATCCAAGGTTCTCTTTCAGCTAATGTTTTAGAATTAAATAATGACTGGAAATCCTTCATGTTACTAAGACTATCTGCCAATGATCATGTAAAAGACTATTCCAGGTTGGAATTATGCTAAGGCCTCCCTCTTTGCCCCAAATCTAGCAAATGTTGATAAAATAAAGAATAATTTGTAGTTTAAAGTAATACAATGAAAGGACAATTACATATATGGATGCATGTATGTTTGTAACTCTGTGTGTATGGATATACATATATATCAGGAAGGTCCTAACTCTTTATTCATGAAAAGAATTATACTTTGTTCTAAAAGATATTTTTACTATTTTTGATGTCAAAATATAATATCTCTTTTTAAACACCTGTGATAGCATATGGTACTGATAGTTTCTGTTATTTAAGTTCTTGTTTGGAAAATAAAATGTTAGCAACTACATGTCAATTCCTTTTTTCCCCCCTAAATTTCACTGGTTGATGAAATGAAAAAGCTTTAGAATGGTTGTTTATGAGAATACCTAGTTTTGATTGATTGATTGATTGATTGGATGACTTATTGATTGACAAGTGATGAAGGATGATGGAGTGAATCAGGCCGGGCTATTTTGAGAAACATCCTTTGAAGATATTTTAAAAGTTAGACAGTGTGTCGCTCAAGAAAAAAATCCTCTAGGTTGACACACTGAATTTTAGTGCTCTAGATGGTCAGAATGGCTTTATTTGTAGGTGATCCTAAGTGTGTGTATATAGTAGGTAATAAATAATATATAACATATAAACTACTTTGATTTCAGTATGTAAATACCTGCTAGCCTTGCATAAGAGCACATCTTCCTCTCAGCTCTACCACCTGCCTATACTTTATATTTTTGAAATTCTTTTCCTAAATAGTTCATTATTTCAGTGTCTTGCACACTACTTGGACTTTAGCCCTTTTATGAATAATGTTTTCTTGATGCAGCAAAACTGTACAGCATAATTAGCAGTCTAACTGTCACTACAGCAGGGAAAAAGCCAGAGATGGACTAAAACAAATTTTCAAGCCATCTACAATATTATATGCCTAGTGATGGCTTATAGATACCTATTTATATCTCCCTCTAAATATTTCATATTTTCTCTATTACTGTTAAGAGTTAATCTAGTAGTTTAAAGTAATACAATGAAAGGACAATTACATATATGGATGCATGTATGTTTGTAACTCTGTGTGTATGGATATACATATATATCAGGAAGGTCCTAACTCTTTATTCATGAAAAGAATTATACTTTGTTCTAAAAGATATTTTTACTATGGCCTGAGTGTGTTCCAATAGGTCTGTATTTACAAAAACACAGGCAGCAGGGAAGATTCAGCCTACAAGCTGTAGTTTGCTGTATTAGTCAGGATTCCCTCAGAGAAAGAGAACTAATAGGATATATGGAGATCTGGGATTTATTATGGAAATTGAAACATGAGATTATAAAGGCCAAGAAGTCCCATGATATGCTGTCTGCAAGCTGGAGACCCAGGAAAGGCAGAGGTGTAATTCAATCTGAGTCCAAAGGCCTGAGGACCAGGGGGAACATTGGTATAAGTCCTGCAGTCTGAAGGCTCAAGAACCAGGAGCTCAGATTTCCAAGGGCAGGAGAAATTGGATGATCCAGTTCAAGGAGAGAGAATCTGCCCTTCCTGTATCGTTTTGCTCTATTTGGGGCCTAAATGGTTTGGATGACATTCACATTGGTGAGAACAGATCTTCTTTATTCAGTCCACTGATCCAAATGCTAATCTCTTCTGGAAGCACTTTCCTAGATACACCCAGAACTATTGTTCTGTCAGCTATCTGGGCATCCCTTAGCCCAGTCAAGTTAACAAATAAAATTACTCACTTGCCAACCCCTGCTCTAAATTATCATTGAGGTAGCAACTGCAGGAAGCAACTTCCATCCTTAGGGCCAAGGGAACAAAATGAAAAGATTGGATTGATAAAATTTGAAAACTTGAAAGCATTGTTTCATGAGCCTGGGACCTAGACCTTGGAGGAAAGGGTACTAGTTGCTCGTAGTGAGATCTTTGTGGGGTACGAACAAGTTGGTTTTACAAATGTTGGAGAAAGTACCCACTGGATTCCACCAAAAGGAGCTACCACTTCCCAGTGAAGATGTGTTGCTAGGCTAATATTCTGGCAGGCAGTCAGCAAGCAGGCTCTAAACTCATGAAAGAATCAATAAGAAGGCACCAGTTGTTTCTTTGTTGTTATTGTTCTGTAGCTTTGCAGTCTTCCCTTATCATCCCCTATTGGCTAAGCAAACTGGCAAGTCAGAAATGCAGTTTGCAGAGACCAAGCATCAGCATCACAAAGGGTAGACGGGCAGGTTTGGAGCTGAAAGACAGTAAATTAATAATTGATGTATACATCAAAATCCAAGGTTCTCTTTCAGCTAATGTTTTAGAATTAAATAATGACTGGAAATCCTTCATGTTACTAAGACTATCTGCCAATGATCATGTAAAAGACTATTCCAGGTTGGAATTATGCTAAGGCCTCCCTCTTTGCCCCAAATCTAGCAAATGTTGATAAAATAAAGAATAATTTGTAGTTTAAAGTAATACAATGAAAGGACAATTACATATATGGATGCATGTATGTTTGTAACTCTGTGTGTATGGATATACATATATATCAGGAAGGTCCTAACTCTTTATTCATGAAAAGAATTATACTTTGTTCTAAAAGATATTTTTACTATTTTTGATGTCAAAATATAATATCTCTTTTTAAACACCTGTGATAGCATATGGTACTGATAGTTTCTGTTATTTAAGTTCTTGTTTGGAAAATAAAATGTTAGCAACTACATGTCAATTCCTTTTTTTCCCCCCTAAATTTCACTGGTTGATGAAATGAAAAAGCTTTAGAATGGTTGTTTATGAGAATACCTAGTTTTGATTGATTGATTGATTGATTGGATGACTTATTGATTGACAAGTGATGAAGGATGATGGAGTGAATCAGGCCGGGCTATTTTGAGAAACATCCTTTGAAGATATTTTAAAAGTTAGACAGTGTGTCGCTCAAGAAAAAAATCCTCTAGGTTGACACACTGAATTTTAGTGCTCTAGATGGTCAGAATGGCTTTATTTGTAGGTGATCCTAAGTGTGTGTATATAGTAGGTAATAAATAATATATGACATATAAACTACTTTGATTTCAGTATGTAAATACCTGCTAGCCTTGCATAAGAGCACATCTTCCTCTCAGCTCTACCACCTGCCTATACTTTATATTTTTGAAATTCTTTTCCTAAATAGTTCATTATTTCAGTGTCTTGCACACTACTTGGACTTTAGCCCTTTTATGAATAATGTTTTCTTGATGCAGCAAAACTGTACAGCATAATTAGCAGTCTAACTGTCACTACAGCAGGGAAAAAGCCAGAGATGGACTAAAACAAATTTTCAAGCCATCTACAATATTATATGCCTAGTGATGGCTTATAGATACCTATTTATATCTCCCTCTAAATATTTCATATTTTCTCTATTACTGTTAAGAGTTAATCTACAAGTCTCCTGAGGGCTTTTCATAAGTGTACTTAGGATATAATTTCTGATATTTGGAATCAACACACATTATTTTTATTATATAAGTTAGTTGGATTCTCAAGAAATGTTACCTGTTAGGAAAAAAAAATCAAGAAGATTCAGAATGAGTCATTGAGTACAATTCTGCACAAGGTACTTTATCATGGCAGCCACTGTGGGGAATGCTGTGCATGGTCCTAGTACATTGATTCTGAGTTTTTGAAATAGAATACTTCCAATTGCTTGCCCTGAGGAGCCTGAAGATATTAATGGCTTAATATTTGCAAATCACTATATATTCTCACAGCAAAGAACAGTGTGTTTCATTTGTAAAAACATAACCCCAAGAAATAGAACTATATGTAAAATAAGCCATGCCAAAATTACATTTTACTTGGTACTATAAGAAACCAATTTGCATTATTAACCAGCATCCAAATTGTTGATTTTCATTAACTCTTTTATTGCTTGGCCACAGAAAGCATTAAGAAGACATTTTGATCACAATATCTTCTGTCGAGAAAAGCCAAGGGCTTCTTCCATGGGTAAGTGGTTTTAAACTCCCACAAAATTGACACATTTTTAGATGTCTGCTCAGCAAACATAAGTGCTCAAAATTAAGATTTTGAGGCCATAATTTTCCCAGCTGGGTGAAGTGGATAGCTCTAGGAGGGCTCATAGATCATACCATGTTGTCATTTATTATAATGTTTTAACATACTACAGAATTTGTGTTGTCAAGAACATTGGGTGGGGTGATTTATTAGCTAGGATTGATTATGTTGCTAATAGCCCAGATGGCTTGAATTTTGGAAGGGGGAAATTTCATGTTGCTGAGCATGAAGAAATAAATGCTAAGTTGCCAAGAGACAAAGGGGCCTTGGCTTAGAAAAGACTCATTTACCTGCCACGTGCAGACATTCAAGAGGCAGTTTTTGTTTTCCTTCAGACACATACTTTAAACTCTACTTTTTTGCCTCAGGAAACAGTGGACATTTTATGTGTGCTGAATGTTTTTCTGCAGTGGAGCAAACTTTTGTCAGCTCTCCCTCTGGGACAATGTGGGCAGTGCTTTCAGAATTTCTCTTTGGTTCCTGCTACAAGTACCAAAAACATGACCTTGCCCGCATGGCTTTTGCAACTCAATGTCTAGAGCTTTGACATTTGCATTGAGTTTCAGCAATTTCCGTGGGCTAACACCTGGAGCCATCATCTGCAGATGCCCAGCTGATGCACTCTTGTACCTTGCACAGCAGCACAGGCATTCACTAAGAGGCACTGATCCACCAGGTGACATGAACAAGACAGACACCAGATTGTCTCATGCAAAAATGACACTGCCTGTCCAGATCTGATCATCATGATTATTCAAAAATTCAAATGAGAGTGCAAGAATAAAAGGAGCAAAAAATAATTCATGAATAATAAATAACTCTTAATTTTACTTTTTCTTTCTAGGTGACATATATTTAAGCTGACATTTTTCCTCAGAACCCAACAAGTCACTCTTTCCCTCTTTGGACCTGCATCCTGCCAATCCAAAGGCCGGGTTTTAAAAGCCAGGACCTCGGACTTTACCATGCTCTAACAGTCAGCATGCCCTGCTGGGTCCTTTACTCTTATTCTCTGCTCTCACATTACAATTACAACATCTAAATACAAAGTGACATGACAATGATAATGCTTGGGGAGAGCAGGATAGGAACCCTACTTTGAAGAAGACTTGATATGTTCTCAAGTTCAAGGTTGGCTTCATGAAATATTTTGTTTATAGCATTGAGTCACCTATAGACTAGAGATTCATCCTTCAAGTTCATTAACAAATATAATGAAGGCCTCATTGTCTAAAAAACTTAAATGCTGATTAATTAAAAATGGATACGTCACTTGGAGTGTCTCCTTACCAGAACAAGAGCACTCATCCCTAAGGAGAGATACAGAACTGGAGAAATTTCTATAATTGAGAGCACCTGCCTTTAAACAAATGGGATTTTACAGGTCTGTTCTTGTACACAATCAGTCTTCTATACAGTGATATGTAGTCTCTGCAAATTTGCAAAGCTCCATTTAAAAGCTTTTTATTCTTCTTCTATGCACAACTGGGTTAATAAACATACACCTCTCTTTGAAGTAGAATGTAGAGTGATTTCATGAAGTCAAGGGGTATTGTGAAGGAATGTAAAGAAAAAGGTGAAAAACTTGACTAACAACCATTTGGGGATGAAAATGTGTTTTAGTAGGGAGTCCATTAACGGATCAAAGAGGACTGTGTGTGCGCACAACACGTTTATGCAGGCTCTTAAACTAGAAGGTTAAATTTGTCTTTCCATGTGCTTTATCAAATGGGGTTGACCAACATCTTATTGACACCAGCACTACAATGTCACATCAAAGCAGATTTGCTCAATGCATCTCTGTAATTCATTACCTGACTTTCCTCTCTCATATGGAGCTCCATTTGTTCGCTAGCTGGTGTTTATTCCTTCCTAAGAGCAGCATTCCATGTGAAGAAGGAACAGACTGGCTCATTCAGATGTGGACAATCATTTCCATTGGTGAAACCAGACAGAAAAGTGTTTCCTCCTCAAGGCAAAAGAAGTTTGTCTGCAGATTCACCAGGCAGCTGAGATCTGGTTCTAGAGATTTTAAGTGTTTTCACTGAGCCTAAAGTCTGGGTCTACCTGACTTGATGCTCTCAGTTATAACAGCAAACAATTAGTATCATTGAGTAACATTGCTGGCATGTTAGTGTGATAATAATTAATGAACATTGGAGCCCCTGCCGTATACCATTTACTGTGTTAGACACTGCAGATGTAGTGACAAACAGAGTAGACATAGTCCCTACCCTCATGATTCATTCTAGATGGTAGGACAGACATCTATTTGTTCTCAGATCTCCCCATTTAGACATACTGGCAATGACTCAAGGTTTTTCTGACTTCAGCCAGACATGTGCACTGCCCCACATTCAAGGTGGGGACGGGGGCAGCATGAAAGATGCAGAGGAAAAGATCAATAGGCCTAAAGTGATTTCTGATATTCCCTACTATTTTCATAACCTTTCCTATTTAATGACACCATTCTCCTGTTAATCCTAACTGAACTGAAATCAACAGTGTTACATTCCTTCTACTGCTCACGTGTCAGTGTCAGCAAAGGCCTCTTACATCAAGGCCTCGTAGATACAACCTTGTGTGACCCATCCTCTGATTAAAGGACACCATAGGGAGAGCACAAATGGTGTTTTTCACCACCAAACCCAGAGTGCTGAGATATACTTGTTTATCCTAGCAATGTTTATCTTTGAACGGTGTTAGGTTGATTTAGGATACAAGTTTCCTTTCTTCCCTCCTTTGATCAGCTGGGGAAAAAATGAATTTTTGTCAAGATAATAAGCTAGGTAAATTCTGTGAAACATAGAGTAAAACATGCAGTATGTAAACATGATTATACACCCAGTATTTTGGATCCAAAAAGAAAAAAAAAAAGAATGGTTTATTTTGTTTCTGTTTCTGTGACTTTACACATGGGGTTTTTTAGGGTCTCCATTTATAAGAGTAATGAATCAAAAATTTCTCAGTGCTTTACTGCAGTGAAGCCTTCATATGGTGGGTGTTACCTAGAGACCCAGATTTTTTTGGTGAGCATTTCAGTACGTGAAATAGAAAGTGATCAGTGAGCAATGAGGACTATTATAATGAAAACATCATTTAAAATGAAGGCTTTAACATCTGTTTCATTTTCTAATTACAAATCCAACACTCCCTCCTGACACCCAATCTCGTCATTACCACTATAAATCACAATCATAAAAGTTAAAAAACCAAGTGATTTACGTGGTTTTATGTGCTTTGTGTTCAGAATCACATGCATGCTTTAATTATGTTCCTATTATGTACCAGATGAAGTCAGGTAGAGTGGAAGAAAAACAAATATAGCTCTTAAACTAACCATGCTTTAATTTCTCCCATAGATTTTCACCAAAGTCTCATGTAAACAGAAGAGGTCTTGGGAGGAGGAAAAAAAAAAAACAACAAAAAACAAATAAAATCCAGCAAAGAAGAAATCAACTTCAAAAATGTCTTTCAGACATTTACCAAATAAATATTTACTAAAAACCTATTATGTGGCAAGTCTGGTACTGGCTTCCGGTGACAAAGTATTAAACTAAACAGATCTACTCATAGAGCTAACAGCCTAATTTTGAAAAAGGTACTTTTTAAATGATTGCACACGTAAATATATAATTACTGCCATGATATTTCCATGAAGAAAAACTGCAACATTCCGTGATGATGAAATTTTCAACAAAAATTGCAAGAACATGACAAAACCCTTAGGAGATAGTAAAAAGGCCACTTGAAGCATTCTTTGACTGACTTTTACAAGCAAGGACATATTTCCAGGGTTTTTCAATTTCTAAAAAATTGGTAATTAAAAACAGAAAACATCTAGGGTAATTTAAAAAGAATGTTAAAGATGTAATTTGTAGATTTAAATTTCTAAAATTTCCAAGAAATGAGAAAAATCTGTAATTCATATGTCAGCTTTTATACCAAGAAATAATATGTCTAATGTTGACTAGTAGGGAACAGTCTGGTATGCAGAAACAGAGCCATGGATTGTCTCGAACCTGATGATAAAATGAGGATTCAGACAAGAACTGGAGCAAATACATCTCACATCCAGTACAGGGTTACACTAATTTCTTGGAGAGAAGGAAATCATCATCAAAATAACATGATAGGGATATGTTTCTATTTTATGTCATAGTTTGACATTCCATGTACATTTAGAAATACATGTATGCTACATATATTACATATTGTATTAAACATACTGCTTAGCCTAAGTCTATAATATACTGTATTGGTATAAGATAGGCTATGTTACTGTAACAAACAATTCCAGAGTCTAACTCCTTGAAAACACACTTATTGCACCTTTTTTTTTTTGTTTCGGGGGGCTTTGTTTCATGTTGTCCTTACTTAAGAACTCGCCATGATGGAGGCTCCACCGGCTGAAATTTTTCTGATGGCCATGGTAGTGGGAAGGCTGATGAAGAATCCCTCACCGTTTCTCCAATATTTCCATTTAGATGTTCACATCATTTCATTTGCTAGAGCAATTTATGTTCACTCAAATTTCATTGGTTAAAACAAGTGATATGACCATTACTGGACTAATCCTTCCCTTTGCCCAAAAATAGAGGCACCAGGTCTTTTTTTTTTTCTACTTCATAAAACACATATGGAATATTTAATATACATAACATCATATACAGTATGAGCATATTCTATTTTATCATCTATTTCAGTGACATGTTATTAAATGTTAATACCTGCACTACATTCTCCTGATATCTATGATTAAGATACTGATGCTTGTATCAGTCAAGTACCATAAACAGCCTTTGCCTTCCACCTGTTTCAGAAGTGGTATCTAAACAGGTGAACATTGCTTACTTCTATGTGAAAACATAAGGCCTTATGCCTACTAAGTAGAAATGGAAATATTGAAGACATTTTTGAAAGAGTGGAATGGTTCCCAAAAACTCCATTCATGCCAGTAACTGGGACATGACATATTGTGAGTTTGCAAGATGGAGTTACTGATTGACAGTCTGCCGTTACAGAAATCTAAAAGAGCAGAATTGGATGTGAGGTTAAGCCAAACCAATGAAGTCTAATTAACATTAACTTAATCTGTGTTCATTAAAAATGGTGGTTTCCCTAAAAATAGTATGTTGTGAAGGTATTAATCAATGGTCAGTCAGAAACAAATATTTTCTCAATGTGTTTTACAAAGAATAAAACATTTTAGCTTTCATTTGCAAGGAGTTAAAAATTCATTTCATAGAGGACTTCTTTCATGTATACAAAATATTTTTGCTTAGAAATCTATATTTTAAAGATTCCATATTGTGCCCTGTAGCTCTTGCCCCCTTCTTCTTCAAAACACACATATACAATACCAGCCCTAGGAAATGACAAAAGGCTTCATTTTAATACTAGAGCATAAATATTGAAACAATAGCTAACTAAATGAGTACTTCAAAGAGTGCCTGAAAATTCATATTTTATATAGTAACATATTTTTCTGTCATTGCAAAATATAACCCTTGAGTACATTCTTATTATTCTCTATTCCTTGTCCTCCCTCTGTTTCCAGAGCTATTTGTAAAGCAACTAGTATCTTACAGCACAGAAGAAACCACAGTGTAGGAGCATTCAGTGTTACCTAATTAGAGTTAGGCATCTTTTCATTATATTTCTTTAACCAGCTAAAAAAGTTACCTGCCTGTTTGATTTTGACTCATCAAATCCCTTTCATAGACATTAAAATTTTGTTGTGGTAAAACACACAACATAAAATTTACCATCTTAACCATTTTAAAGGATCCATTCAGAGACATCAAAAAATTTACAGTGTTGTGAAACCATCATTCCTATTCGTTTCATATTTTTTTTTTCTGAAAGGAAGCCCCATATCCATGAAGCAGTCACTCCCAGGTCTCCTACCCCCAGTCCCTGGCAACCACTAATCTTTCTGTCTCCACCAATTTGCCTATTCTGGATATTTCACATAAATGGAATGATATAATATGTGGCCTCTTATGTCTGGCTTCTTTCAGTTACCATCATGTTTTCAAGGTTTTTCAATGTAGATATATCAGAAACTCATTCTTTTTATGGCTGAATAATACATCAAATTTTGCTTATCCATTCATTGCTAATGGACTTTTGGGTTCTTTCCACTTTTGGTAATTATTTATGTGCTGCTATGAACATTTATGTAAAACTTGTTTGAACACGTGTATTTAATGATTTGGGGTATAACCAAGGAGTGAAACCGTTTAATCATAAGGTAATTCTGTTTAACTTTTTGAGGAACTGCCAAACTGTTTTTCACAGCAGATGCACAATTTTATATTCCACCAACAATATGTGAGGATTTCAATTTCTCCACATCCTAACCAACACTCGTT
>NW_012106030.1:4745046-4780881 GCF_000951045.1 Mandrillus leucophaeus | reverse complement strand
GAGGGAGGGATTGCACTGGGAGTTATACCTGATGTAAGTGACAAGTTGATGGGTGCTGACGAGTTGATGGGTGCAGCGCACCAACATGGCACAGGTATACATATGTAACAAACCTGCACGTTGTGCATATGTACCCTAGAACTTAAAGTATAATAATAATAATAATAAAAAAGAAAATGCAAAGTGGGAGTTCACCAACTCTGTTCAAGGCTATTAAGGTTTTGGGGGTTTTCTTAAAATTCCATAAGAAATTTAAGACCAGCTTTTCTATTTCTGCAGAAAAGGCCATTCAAATTTTGATAGCTATTGCATTAAATCTATAGATTGTTTCAAGTATTGCCCTCTTAAAAAATATTAAGTCTTTCAATCTATTGACATAAAATGTTTTTCCATCACTTTCATTTTTGTTACATCAAAGAAGTTTATTTTCAAAATATTTCAAGAACTGATAGTATTATTTTATACATATGATAATGTTAGATATTTTGGTTTTTTATATTTTATTAGCATGTAAGTATATAATAAATATGTAAAACATAATAAAATTTCTACCGAGACCATATAAATGAATTTAGATGGTTATTCCTTTTAGATAATCAAAATTTTAAAAACAATTTTTGTGTTTTAATAAGAGATATAAATGAAAATGCATCTTAAACTTCTGAAGTCACAAGTTTATGAATATATTTATCACATTTTATTTCTGTGATCAGGGGTGTTGTTTATTCACTTCCAAAGTGCCAACACATTGCTATTCCCTTGTCAAACTTAAAAAAAAAAACACACACATAGAAAGAAATAAAAAATTGAGTCAATGTATCAGTTTAACTAACACTATAACCTGGAACTGGTGAAATGCATCCAACGATTATGTCTCCTAATAATTTTCCTAAATAAAATGTATTTCCCAGAAGTTCACAGAAGCAATCTAGATTAGACGTTGCCCTTTTTGCAGGCAGGCAGATACAAGTCAAAGGGAGGAAGAGAAGAAGGGAGACAGGAAGAGAGGGAAGGAGAGGGAAAAAAAGACAAGGAGAGAGAGCTCTCTAGAGATCATCATGCTCAGTTCTTTTCCATAATTCAGTGATCAACTTAGTTCTTCTTCCAGACATGAGGATTTGTTGAGGGACACAAGGAAATTTATATCATATTTTCCTCTCCTGAGAGTTCAGTATACCTTCTCTTTCTTCTGTGGAAATATGAGGAATGGAAAAGAAGTGCTTCCTTATATTCCCTACAGTGTTCACACATCATGTAAACCAGTCGTTTTTTGACCTTGCATTGACATTTTGTTTTAATCGATGAATAAGTGTTGCACAGACATGCACTCAATCTGTTTGTAATTGATTTTTCTTATTTTATATAAAATTAGATTTGATGCATTTAAGGCAAAGATCAAGCAATCACAAATTCAAATCTATGTTCTGTATTCCAACTTCTAATTTGGGCCTAGGAATGTTCATAGTCTTATAATTCTTCACTGTTCCTCACCTCATTGTTCCCGTATAAGAAACACCTCAAACTTTAGAACATGGTTTATTGGTTTTGAAACATGGGTGCAATGCCCAAATGATCATATCCAGTAGGTAATCAGATACATCTTTCTGGAGCTCAGAAGAGAGAACAGATATACAGATCAAATTTTAAGAGGCTTTGGCTAACATGTTGTTATTGAGGTCAAAGGACTGGAAAAGATGATTAAGTTCACTGCAAGAAGGAAAGGAGAAGAAAGGAAACCAAAGAGAGAACTTCGAGATAACTCCAAAATCCAGAGGAAAGTGGAGGTAAAGGACCTGAAATCAGAGACAAGGAACAGCCAGAACTGTCGGAAACAAATGAGAAAATAGAACCAGGGAAACCATGTTTCTAAAAGAAAGGAGTGTCAAATACCAGAGAGGAATCATGTCAGATTAAGGCTTAAAAGCAGATGTTAGATTGGACATCTACTGATACTCATGAAGAACAGTTTCAGTGATTAATGAGAAAATAATCCAGATTATGTTAAATTGATATCAGGTGAATGAAAGAGAAGATAGTGGGAACAATAAAAAAAAGTTGGAAGCTTGGCTAAAAAAGAAAAACAAAGAGTGGAAGAAGGAGGTCTTTAAAGTACATATGAGTGATACTTTATCATACTTATATGCCAGGAGAAAAGAAAAATGGAGATTGAGGAGTCGAAGATGTAGGAAAGAATGGGATTATTTGTTGGAACAAATTCTCTGAGGAAAAAGGCAGTGATGGATTCAATACCCAGGTGGAAGGATCAGTTTTAGAGAAGACACAGGTCACTCTTTGGAGATTAAAAAAGATAAGACCTTTGCAGATATAAATTTGGAAGTTCAAAGTTGAAGGGCTTCGGGTAGGCTTGAGAGCCTCTTCTATTTTACTTTTTTGGTCAAATGAGATACAAACAGTTATCTAGTGAGAGAGGGTAACCAGGGCAAGGCTATCGAGTTGTGCAAGCTTTCAGGAGCGACTGAGGACAATTAAAAAGGAAGCCTATCAAGTACAGTAGTACTTGTTCTGAGCAATGTTAAGATGCTAATGATCTTGGAAATAATTTGGGTGGTCAATCTATGTACTTGGAATCTTAGTCAAGAGCAACTTTTGAGGTCCTAGCAGACTGGTTGCCAAGCAAGCAGGATAATCAAACATTATGACACTAGATTCAATTTTTCAGTATATTTTCTTTCAAGTGAGACAGGAGGCAGATCCAGGAGAAATTAGAAAAAGCACGTTCAACCCAATGGAAATGAGATGTGGGAAGATTCCATGCTCTTGGGAACTTGACTAGAGCTTCCTGATGTGGACAGATGGGCCCAGCAAGAATTCAGAAGAATTTATTTGTTCTGAGGTCATTCCTACAGATTCTCAGTTTTATCCAGATATTTTCAGATATCCTCACATAACATTTCTTGGCTCTGTCTGCTTGACCTCACACCCTGGATCCAATTTGACCAGAGGCTTTCCATTATTTACTCTGATTCTTCAACTTGGATTTATGGTAGGATTTGCTCTGATTCCACACAGGACAACCGCAGACTCAGGGAATGAGGTCAGAATGGAAAAGCATCATGACTTAGAGTTTGGAATAAACACCTGCACATTGCACCATGAGGCAAAACCCAGGTTCTTGGGGCGTCTCCTGAAAGGCCTGCTGGATTCTTCCCAGGAGAAAGCTAAGAAAATTATGAGTATTAGTAAATGCCTGTGACTACTGGCTACTTATCAATAGCCATTTTAGTGTGCATGCATTCCAAAACATTATTCATGCTGTCATCCACATTGTGTACACGTATACTTCAAGAGATTAGGACTTACCTAACATAAATTATGGTGAAACAGTGAACTTGTAGACAACATTTCTGATGTTGCATCTCTCCTTTATTTCTCTTTATATTACAGAATTACCTACCATGAATCAAATTCTTAAATAGTCATCTATACAAATCCATCTAAACCTTCAAGCAAAATTATAGGCAGCTTGAATTTAGCCTCTTAGGTCTTATATAAGAAGGTGACATTGACTTTCTCTCTCTCTCTCTCTTTTTTTTTTTTTTTTTTTTGAGACAAGGTCTTTCTTTGTCACCCAGGCTGTAGGGCAGTGGCACGATTATGAATTATTGCAGCCTTGACTCCCTGGGCCCAGTTGAACCTCCCGCCTCAGCCTGCCAAGTAGCTGGAATTCCAGGTGCATGCCACCAGGCCCAGATAATTTTTTAATTTTTTAAATTTTCTGTAGAGACGAGGTCTTGCTCTGTTGCCTAGGCTGGTCTCAAACTCCTGGGCTCAAGCTATCCTCCCACTTTGGCCTCCTAAAATGCTGAGATTACAAGAAATCCTCCTACCTTGGCCTCCTAAAGTGTTGGGATCACAGGCATGAGCCACCACACCTAGCTGAGATTGACTTTCAGGAACTTAATGTACATAATATCTTTCTAAGCCAACTTCTTCCCATTCTTACACACTTTCATAGAGCACCCCAGAGCCCTTTTATTACAGACCCTGTCCATCAGTACCTATGCATTTGATATTATATTCTGCTTTCCACCTTTTGTCTTCAGCAGCAGATTCAGTGTAACAAGTCAAGGCAAGGTGAGGGACAGTAATGAAGATCCCTGAGAACCCAGACTGCAACTCTCAAAACAACATGGAACCACTACGTTAGACTCTTCATTCTTCAGTAAGATCACACCTGTCTCCCTGTGTCAAGAAGGAGCAAAGTCAGTTCTTGGTTTAAATTTCTTTTGGTCTCTATAGTACAGTTAATCTGCATTGTATATTATTGTTGAGGAGCAAAGTCAAATAAACACTAACTGACCTATACTGAAATAGTGCAACAAGAGAAATTGTACATTATGGTGGTCAATTGTGTGGCTTTTGAAGTCAGGTAGATCTGAGTTTGAAAACTGACTCCACTAAATACTAATGGTAGTTAATATCTATAAACAAAATTTTTCACATATATAAATTATTGATAAAATTATATTTCTCAGAAAGCACATATGAAAATTAAATGTCATGATGCCTAAATAGTCCCCAGTATGGTATGAGGCTTATAATAATAATTTAATAAGGGTTAATATTATTAGTTACATATTGGTAAAGTGTCTTTTAGGAAACTACCTTTTTGACCTAATTAAATGGTAACTGCAATCATGGTACAAAACCATTAGAATAAGAAAATCATTCCTCATATCTAAAATAAATTCTTGCAACTACAGCATAAGAACACTTTCTCTCCTTCAAATTAGCTGGTCACCTTCCTCTGTTGAGTAACACTGCACACAAGAGAATTGATGGTTAACCCTACTTACTCTACTCCATGCTGTTAACTCTGCTTACTCTACTTCATGCTTTAAAAAATAAATAAATAAATCCCATCTCATTTAACCTTTCCAGACTGGGCTTGTTTTTTAACTCCTTGATCATCTTAAGGGCTCACCTTTGAACATTCCACGTTTTCTGCCTTAACTGTAAGGGTTCAAAACAGATTCAGTGCCTTGCGCCTGCCTGGCATTGTCATATTCTAAGAATGGCCAGAGTGGAAAATGAAGATAGGTAAGAGCTTGGGTTTTCCAGTCAGATATTTTGCTGCCTTGAAAATAGTGATATGTTGCTGATGGCAGCTCCTAGATGCTACCAATTTGACACTAAGACCTCTTTCATCGCCATGTAAATATCTAGTCATTTCTATTCTTATTGGTGACTTTTTTTTTCTCCTGCTTAAGTTTCTTTATATTGGTAAAGCAACATGTGGAAAATCAAGGAAAAAAATTATTTGCTGTAATGTTGTGAAAATGTAAAACAGGGCTATTATGGCCCAAAGCACATGATTAATTCCATCTATTTTCCATTTCATACTGTCTCTTTGTATAGCCCATCTTCTGAACATGTACTCATATAATTTGACATCTGGACAAGATACTAACAATAATCAATATCAACGTTTTCATAGTAATGTGGAGAAAATGGTGGTGTGGTTAAAAAGATTGGAAACGCTATGTTATGTCCACCTCTTGGGAACCCCTGATGTACATTGGTTTATGAAAGCCTAAGAAGTCTAGCAGTAAATAAGACTGTTCAATTCAACTAAACACATCTTCCTCAAACCTATATCACGATGGAATTATTTTGGGGGATGCGTACTAACATGTGATAGAATTTGCATTCCTGTGGAACATACGTTGAAATGTGGCTATTACTCAACTTTATTACTGTACATAAGGAAACTGAGAGCCAAACTGAGGCCCTTTATTTTTATTCCTTTCAAATGTTATATTCTTTCTCATGTTTGTGGAGAGGGGAAAACAGCTATCTATAGGGCATTTATGCTACCTTTGCCTCCCTAACATTTCTTATTGCATTTTCACCCAAAATGACTGAGCATGCTTTCATCTGCCTTCAACAAAGAGAAATAGCAAAAGTGTAGTCTTCTGTTTAGAGATCATTTATATCCTATTCCCTAATTGTCCCCTCCATGGACTTCCTCAAGACATGTTAATGCGAATGTGTCCAGGAGAAATGTGTATTCTTTAGTAATAAACTAGACACTTAGTCTTTCATCCATCTTTGAATAAGTAGTTACATAGCCACATTTACTAGTTCCAAGTCCTGCTAATATATGAGGAAATGACAAAGCATTAGGTCACCATGAAGTCATAAAATATCTGAGGAGTTGATCAATATTAATTTATGAATGCACGTATAATGTGAATATCTCATTTTTCAGCTGATGATTTCTATTACCCGGAAAGAGCCTCATGGAAGAGAATTATAAAAGTTCTTTCATGTCAGCCTTGAAATTGAAGGCCATAGAAAGCATTCATTGGAAGAAAGAGGTTACTTTTTATTATTGTGTATGACCCAGAGCAAGTGTCTTCAGTGTCTTCATTTCTTCTCTAAAGAACAACTCATTTGAAAATCACTTTGAGACCCTCACGTAACAGATGAGAGCAATGTACTATCAAAAACCTGAATAAGAAAAAGCCTGAGAATTGATTTTCTATGTTGCTGTGACCAATCTGCTTTTCATTAGTTCCACTGACATCAGTACTAAATATATAAAAACAAGAGTTGTGTGTGTATATTGTTTTGTATTATTTTTTGTTTTATCATAAGAGCACCACCCCCCACCCCTCATCCCCCACCCTGCCACATACAAGCTGCAGCCTTACAATGAAGGCGGAAGAAAAAAAATAATTCTCATATTCTCCTATTTGCCCCAGACCTGAATTACTCCATTTCCTCAAGTCAGCAAATCCCCTGTACATCTGAAGCACTAAACTCGGTTCCTGAAAATATTGCCTGCTTGTGAAATCACCCACACTGGATAGGCCCTTAAAGAGCCAGACATGCCTTGAAATTTACTGCCTCAAGCCCATCCATCTTTCCAAGGCCTGCAATTTTCTCGAGTCTTTTCCCCAGAATAAAAGCTTCAGATGTTTGTCCCTGCAGAGGGCAACCAAGAGCTATGCTGCCAGTCGAACCCATCCTTGCACCCTGAAGAAACAGTGAGCAAGGATTCCTGGCTTTGGCCTTTGTAGGACCTTGACAGCTAATCCAAGTCATGTGAATGGCTTTAAGCTGACCCATCTTTTCTTTTTTAATTTAACAGTATGTGCAACTGCTTAGGAAAGACCAATTAGACTGACCCATCATTCCTTCAAAGGCCTGATTGTTCTGATGTTTGGTCAAGCACACATACTACACGTAGATATGCCATAGAAGCCAGATTCAGATACAAATCTACAGGCGTTCTGAGTTTCTCTGCCATCCAGCCAGCTTCCCCTCTTTTTAGGTAGATGTAGTCTCATTTGGCACCTTAAAGCTTGATGCAACACACCAGACTTCCTTCAGACCATTTTACAACTGGTTTGTTTCATTAATTAACCACCTTTTGTGAGGTCCGTCAGCCAGAATAATATTGGCTTCGTAGCCAAGAGTTTTATAGCTGTGTCACAGCATATTTTGATTTTCCAGCTAAAATTATCTAGTATGCTCTCCGCATTACCATTTAAAGCACAGAAAATTTTCTTTGAAGCTGACAGTGTCCTGTTCCTCTTCATTAGAGTAAGCCAGAACTGCGCCATTAAACATGCAGGCAGCAGAGAGGCCTGCGGGAGGCCCCTTCTCAGTTGTCCCTTCTTAGGCTTCAATTAAAAGATAATACTGACTACTTTCATAGCCCAGAAAAGTAAATTAACTCATCATCCAAGGAAACACAAGGCTTCAAATATAATTTCTTAGACATTTGTGGAGCTTCCTCAGGTGAAATCTGTTTTCAGCTGCTTCTAGCTCCTATTTGGTAGGCCCTTTATGGAGACCTACCCTCCTGGTCATTTCAAATTCCTCTTAGCACCTTTATGTTCCTAATGGCATCTCTGAATTTTAGATCTAGAGGGAATCAGAGAGCAGATGCAAACTGAGAGATCAGACCATTTTTATAATCATTCCTTAGACCAAAGTTCTCAACCACTGATACTGCCATCAGGAGCATTAACATGAAAATGCCCAGGTACCACGGATCCAATGAAGAAGAAATTCTGGGAGTGAGATCCAGCAAGCTGCATTTTAACAAGTCCTCCAGGTAAGTCTGATGCAAGCTAAAACTGAGAACCACTGCCTTAGGTATTTTTGAGGCTTTCGAGATTTCCAACTTATTTTGACATACAGTAGTTTCGCTTCTTTACATTATAACTTCATTAAGTAGGCAGAGTAGATATTACCTTTTCCAAATCTCTGTAGAGGAAACTATAGTTTAGAAATGGTGTTTGTTCAAGAGTATCCTGTTGCTAAATGTTAGAGCAAGCCTAGATCATGGGGTTTCCAGTCCAACACTCATTTCCACTGCAGTCTGCAGCCTGCGGAACAGAGTTGCTACTGCATGGACATGGAAGCCAGGAAGTCTCACCTGGCTCTAGGGACAGCATCGACTGGGCCCACCAGGTAGAGCCCCTAATGGCTGATCCCCAGGAAAGTAATCAAAAAAGGAAAGAGGAAAAGAGGAAGGGAGGAAGAGAAGATGGAAGGAAAAGGAAGAAAGGAAGGGAGGGAGGAAAAAAGAAAAGTTAGAAAATTGGATAAAGGAACATGGAACAATGGTAAGGAATGAAGAGAATCTACAGCACCAACAAATACAGTATGAGTATGAGAGAAAAGCAAACATTTAATGAAAGGGTAGAAAAAAGGAAAGGAGAGCCTACTTAAAAGGTAGAAGAAGAACCACCTTAAATATTTTTCTTAGGATTTCTGATGGGAGAAAACCACTCAAATTTAGCACAACATCTTATAACAAACAAATATGGAAGCCAAGAAAATTGTTTTGGTTCAAAACACATTCAAGGCATATTTTATTTCCTTATTTCTCTTTACATCTTTATTGCCAAAGTCAGTGTGTCTAAAAGTGACAAGACAGGTGCATTGGCTCACACCTGTAATCCCAGCACTTTAGGAGGCTGAGGTGGGAGGACTGCTTGAGCCCAGAAGTACAATACCAGCCTGGGCAACGTGGTGAAATCCCGTCTCTACAAAAAAATACAAAAATTAGCCAAGTGTGGTGGGGCACACCTGTAGTCCCAGGTACCTGGGAGGCTGAAGTGAGAGGATCACCTGAGCTAGGAAGTTCTAGATTGCAGCATGCTATGACCACATCTCTGCACTCCAGCCTGAGTGACAGAGCTACATACTGTCTCAAAAAAAAAAAAAAAAAAGTGACAACAAACCAATCATATCAGAATGAACAGATATTTGTTTAAAACAAAGACTTCTGAGCAACATGTTAAATTTACCAAATCTGGATGTGGCACATGGAATCATTACCTTTATCCTGTATCTCAGGTGAGCTTCCGTACTTGTCACTAGCTAGACCAGTAAGAGTTCACAGTTTGCAACTGTTGTATTTTGTTTTTAACTAAATAGAATTTTGTAACTAAAAAGGCAAATTAAAAACCTGCCTCTTCAACATCCAAGAAAAGGCCAAAAAAAAAAAAAAATCTCTGTTTTGGACCCAGTGTGGTGGGAAAAGGTGTGACCCAGGACATAACAGAAAAACTCATTTTATGTGGTATGTGGTCCCTATCTGAATTGAGTAGTAAATAAATAGTGTATTTCCCATAATTGATACATGTGGTATGTAATGCCTCTTTAGACACATCACTGTATCGTGGTAAAAATGAATACTATTTGTGCTCTAAGTATAAATATTGTACAAATATATTGTGTTATACTAAAAATGTTGCTAAGGGGCATGATTCTATGGGGGAAAAAATGAAGAAAAATTTATGGACCCAAAGATGTAGTCTCTGGAAAATCATCCTTTCTGCCCAATCTCCTACTTATACTAGCTGGACAGAAACTGCCCACACAGTGAACAAAAGTGAGTAGATTCTTATCTTGTTAAGAGATCTTGACCCTGTTTCAACAACCATTCTCCATCACTTAAAAACTAGGAAGTTAAGAGTTGTGAAAAATGCATATGCAAGAAAAAATAAATGAATTGGCACATGCCTCTCAAGTCAATCCCATCTGCTCCAAATAACACTCCCTTTTAAACTTTGTTCATTAAGCCATTGGTTCCCAACATATCCCAGGAGAACACAACTTAATTGGCGTGGGATGTGGTCTGGGTTTTGGAATTTTCAAGAGATCCCAGAGGATTTTAATGTGCAGATAAGTTTGGGAAACATTGCCTTAAACTAATCACTTAAAGCAGAATAAAAGCCAGTGTTGATTAGAGTACTGTATTAGTCTGTTCTCAAGCTGCTATGAAGAAATACCTGAGACTGGGTAATTTATAAATGAAAGAGGTTTAGTTGACTCACAGTTCCACAGGGCTGGGGAGGCCTCAGGAAACTTACAATCATGGTGAAAGGCACCTCTTCCCATGGTGGCAGGAGAGAGAATGAGTGCCAGCAGGGGAAATGCCAGGTACTTATAAAACCATTGGATCTCATTAGAACTCACTAACTATCACGAGAACAGCATGAGGGAAACCACCCCCATGATTCAATTACCTCCCACCAGGTCCCTCCCATGACACGTGGGGATTATGGGGATTACAACTCAAGATGAGATTTGGGTGAGGACACAGTCAAATCGTATCAAGTACTTAAATTCAATCAATTCCCCTGGTTGAAGCCCTCAGTGACTCCCCTTTGCCTATACCATCCATTAGGTCCTATATTCTAGTTCTCAAGCTTTTAGCAGGAAAAGGTAGCATCCCATTATCTGACCATTGTCTGTCTTTTCAGTTTAATTTCTATCTTCCTGCCCAACAAATTTACAAATGTGAAACTTTTTATAAGAATTAAAGAAAACAGCTTGTGCTATACCTTTAAAAAAAAATTCCTAGCCTTCCCACAATGAGTCCCTGTTTCCTGGAATATTCTCCCTCACTCCTTTGTTTTTCATTGGCATGACTCTTACATAGCCATAAAATTTTCACACTGCTCTTCTTGCTACTCTTTGTCTCCTAAGTAAAACTTTCTAGTGTTCTCATAATATCCTATGCACAGATCTAATACTGCATGGATCTATCTCTCCCAGTGGAATATGAACTCTTAAATGCAACAAACTATATCTTACTCGTCTCTGTACTTCCATACTAAGCACAGACATTGGTAGCAAATTCCCAAACAATGTTTATTGAATCAATGGATAAGTAAGGACAAGAAAGTATTTCCAAATGGACTTCTAGAGCCATTCTAGTATTCAAAATCAGAACTTCTTTGTGGGTTTTGGGAGAAGGGAAATATTTATTTATTATTTATTAGGTAGTTGGCTCTCATTTTCAATGATGGATTCTCAAATATTCCAAAAACTTCACACTTTGTTTTCAACCTTAGTTCATGTTGAAGCTAAAAAGATGGGAGACATGATGGTTCTCCTTCCAGTTGTATTTCATTTCGATTAATCTTTTATGGTTTTCCTCCTTTCTGGTTTCTGCAGCCTGCGGTCACATTTGTGGGTATGCTGCCATGCGAGATGCATCTTCAGTGGAAAGTATTATATCTCACTCATTGATATAAGGAATTTCAAAGCTGAACAAGAGATACTGGTTAAAATCACATGTCCTTTCCCTTGGCCTTGTATGCACACCTTCACAGCTGAAGATTTCAAATCTACAGAGATACAAGAACTGTCCTCTAAATGAAGGTCATGCCTTTCTATCATGCCCTTTTCTTGTTTGGTTGCTTTTCCTGGTAAGCCACGTCTTTGTCACACCCGGTCATATCCTGTCCAGCCCTTACATAAATCTCAGAATAAACACCCACATATATCTAAAATAACAGTTGAGAAATATCATTCTCCATGCACTGAGCAGCAACTCCAACCAAACACCTGATCACTGTCTTGCCCACATTCTCCCTGACCCCTCGTTTTTGGTTTTGTTCTGCTTTCCCCTGTACCCATGCACCCCTGCTGCCCCTGGCTCCTATTCTTAATGAAAATCCAGTTCAGTCTTTTCAAATAAGATTGGACTGTAGGCAACTGAGCTGAATTATTCCAACCTCCACTAGACAAACATTGTTACTCCAGAAAAGTATGTGAGTGTTTTGAATTCTACAACAGAAATTTATTGCTGACTCTTTAACTTAATAAAGTTACTTTAAGGTCAAAATAAACAGACTAGGGGGAAAGCATCAGAAATTGCTACCTCCATGGAGAGCTGGCAGCCAGCCCTCTTGCCTATCCAAATATACAATTGCCATTGCCAAATACAAGATAGCACATTTATATTAAATCCATAGGCTTTTTCTCAACTGACTCAATTGCAATAATCTACTCAAATGTGTGGCAAAGTGTGGGTTTAAAATTGCATGAACACCTCCTCCAACCACTGAACATTATACCACATAGAAAAATGGAGACAAAATATACCAAAACTGAAATATATAATATGGGCAGACTGGAGTTATGCCATGTCATTTGACTTTATCCGTGGGGGCTCAGAAGTTAATGCATTTGCTCCTGGTGACACTTAGGGATAATGTAATCATCCTTAATGAAAACATTAAAGAATGATCTGGACCTGGTACATTTCAGAAGTTGAAGTGGTTTATTATGATGGTTTAAGAAAGATGTTTTTAGTTTTGCAGTAAAAAGAATCAATATCAAAAATGAACAGGCTTTTGTTTAGATGCAAGGTAAGCAAGCATACTGAGGCAACTCTGATATTTAAAAGTATCTGGATGAGGAAAAATATGACAAATCAAACAAGGATGTTTGGGTATCTGTTATGTACCCAGCTTTGTGTAAAATGTTGAAAGCATAAACTTCCATATGTTGACTTGACCTAGCCAGTTTACCTTCACCTTCATTCCTTGGAACCATACAGGAAAGTCTTTGGTTAATATTCAGTGTGTCTTTTAATACTTCTAAAAGATATATAAATACCTTTTTTTAGTAAAGTTTTTTCTTCTTTTTGGTTTTGGGGTTTTGTTTCATTTTGGATTTTAAGGGCAAGAGAGGAAGAGAAAATAGAGAAGTAGGAAATTTCTTACTCAATAATAACATCAGTGACCTCATCAACAAACTTAAA
This sequence comes from Mandrillus leucophaeus, assembly GCF_000951045.1. NCBI lineage: Eukaryota > Metazoa > Chordata > Mammalia > Primates > Cercopithecidae > Mandrillus > Mandrillus leucophaeus. The sequence continues at coordinate 4,767,839 of NW_012106030.1, read as the reverse complement.
CACTCCCTCCTAAGGTACCACATAAACTTCTTTGTGAGATTAGGAAGATGATTGATATTCCTCTCAAGTTATTTTATATCCACTATCTTTTTCTTCAACGGGCTAATTATGTCAATGAGTCTAAGTATAAATATGAGAACATTTTTTGTAAAAGGAAAACCTGAGATAAGGGAGAATTGCTGAAATTAAAAAGAATTAGTGACGATACTTGATTTCTTGAGAGTTAGGACTAGACTATTTATTAATTGAAAGCTGGAAGCGGAGATGCCTTTGAAAATAAGTAAAAAAGCAAACAGGTCATTGATTACCCTCTCATAACACAATTTGAGAAGGCAAGAATCTGGTTTCTCATTTAGCCAGGAGGAAGGAAGAGATTTTTTTCCCTAAAATGGAAATAACTCTACAGTTTTTTTTTCAATTACAAAGGAAATAGAGATTTGTTGTGAAAATTCAAAAACCAAAAACCATAGAGAAGACTATCCCACCTGATGAAGTTAGATTGCTAATAGGTTAAGGAAATATCAAGAAGCCATAGCAATAACCATTATTCTCTCCATCAATAAGGAAACACATTAATCTCCAACTTATATGAGGATAATGGAGAATCAAGGCATATCAGGGTATAGAAAGAGGAGAGAGATTAGATAACGGAATGAACTATATTCATAAACTTACGAATTTTAGAGCCATTAAAAATACCACATATGTCAGTTAAAATAATTAATTGAGATGGCATATGTAAAGTTCTCACAACATGATAGGCACCAAATAAACATTAATTTTGTTTTCTCACCTTTGTTTATACTGCCAAGAAACTGATACGATCCCCAGGCCTCTTGGAGTAAAATTTTAAGCTGAACTTCTATGTTAGTTTGTTCTTGCACTGCTATAAAGAAATACCTTAGACTGGGTAACTCATAAAGAACAGAGGATTAATTGACTCACAGGTGTACAGGTTGTACAGGAAGCATGGTGGCGTCTGCTTCTAGGGAGGCTTCTACTGATGGTGGCTTTTTACCGATGGTGGAAGTCAAAGTGGAGCAAGCGGTTCACACAGCAAAAGCAGGGACAAGAGAGAGTAAGTGGGGATTGCTATGCACTTTTAAACAACCAGATCTCACTCACTCTCCTGAGAACAGCACCAACAGGTAGTGCTAAACCATTCATGAGAAATCCACCCCCATGATCCAACCTGGCCCCAGCTCCAACACTGGGGATTAAAATTTGACGTGAGATTTGGGCAGGGACATAGATTCAAACCATATAAACTCCCAAATTTTATATTTTAAAAACAATTGGAGCAATAAACATATAAAAAAGATGCTCAACATGATTATTCATCAGAAAAATACAAATTAAGAAATACTAACAAGTAGCAGCATGGCTATAATTAAGAATATACAGCATTGGGGAGAATATGGAGCAACAAAAACTCTTGAATTACTGGTGAGAGTGTTAACTGATATGATGACTTTAGAAAACTCTTTGGCAGCACCTAATAAATCAATATACTATATAACCTGTAATTTCACTGTTGGGTATGTACCTGTCCAAAATGAGTGCTCTGTCCTCCAAAGGATATATACAATAGTGTTCATAGCAGCTTTATTTATCATAGCCCCATACAGGAATATATAAATATAAATATATATATATAAATTTACATACATATAAAAGAATGAACTACTGGAAAACAATATATATATATATATTCCAATATGGGGATATGATAAATAAATTAGAGATATGTAATTTAATTTATATATCTATAAAAGAATCAACTATTCATATACATAACAACTGGGATGAATTTGACAGATATATGATGAGTAAAAGACATTAGGTACAAATAAGTAAACTCCATATCTTTTATTCGTGTGAAACTCAAAACCAGGTGATACAGAATAATAGCTCCCTTTGGGGTGCACATTTGCAATGCAAGGTGAGCTGGAAGCCTCCTAAGGGGCAAGAAATGTTCTATATCTTGATCTGTGCATGGTTAAAAACATTTCTACAACATGTAAACATTCAAGATCTTCACTTAAGATCTGTGCACCTTCAAACGTATAACTGAATTAACAAAATAATTTCAGTTTTTAGATTTTTTTCAACATGCATGTACATTTGGATCAGCATTCTTGATGTTTATATCTCATCTGATCATTCTTTAAATTGTTTATATTCAGCACCTCTACCTTTCTGAAAAGTTTCAATACATAAAGATTATTTTCAAGGGAAATCTAGTACCCCTTTCACGGAGCATACTTGTAACAGGTGATTTTTCCCCACAGGTGACACAAATGAAGGTGGGTCTACTCATAGCTCTAGGAGCCAAGGTGGCCCAATTTAATTTAATTTAAGTAGTGGCAGTCAGTGAGTTGCAGGCTTCACGTGGGCCACCAATAACAGAGTCTGACAGCATCACAGCAGCAAGTACTCAATGGAGCCAGAGTTGACACTGAGAGTTTTCTCTTTTCTATTTCAGGAACATGACAGCATTTTTTCCCTCCTCCAGTTTTCACTTCTAAATGATCTTTAATGGCAGGAAATTTTTATGCATTTTACATCTTCTTATGCAACCTAGGCCTCCTTTAAAGAATACATTGCTCTCCTCTTTGCTTCCCTTTTCTAATCATTGAACCATGAACTTTACTAGTATAAACCACAATTCGTGGCCCATGTTTATTTTCACCCTGTTAAGGTGCAAACGTTTCATATAGTTCTCTGAGGGAATCAATTCAATACGAAGATATAAAAGAAGACAATCTCACTTCTGACAAAAACAACATTTAAGAAAAACGCAAAAGTAAATAAAACAGAAATAAGTAAGGAATAAAGCATAAAGGAAGACAACCTGTTTTCCTGATTCGTGTGGCTCAGATCCCTTGGACTTGAGCATTAACTCAGTAGGGGCCTTCTCTGCGGGTGGAACATGCTGTTATTCTTCACAACAAGTACTCAACATCCAGGAGGAAGCAATGATTGCAACCTAACTTTAAAAATAAAATTTAAAAAAAAGACTCACTCAGCAGAAACAAAGCCAATCAATACTACATGGAATTAAGAGTTGTTAGTTTCATTTCTGAAGCACAATCCCAGGATTTTGGTAAACTCTGACCACGACCATCAAACATAGCAGCTTGCTAAGGGAATAGCACTTCTGCTTTCCTGGTTCTTTCATTCTCTTCTAGATCTCAGGTTCATGCAAGGTCAGAATGTCAAGACTCCATTTTCTCTAACACCATGAACCATAAACAGTTTAGCCTAGGATGGTTAGAAGACTTCCGAAGCTTTTCAAAAATGAAAGTGAATGGCCATTTAGGTTTCAAAGTAGGCCTGTACCCTTCTTCACTTTAATTTTTATTTTGTTTTGTTTTAACGGGTCTGGGTCTGCCAAATACATTAGTCTACTCAGTCCTTCAGGTTGAACTGTGGCCTGTGACAGCACTTCACTTTAAAACAGATCACTCTCATTTGGGAGACGTCCAGAGCAGAGCAGCCTCTAGCTTGCAGCCTAAACACTTTGACCTCCTTCTCACTCTGTGCCTACTACTGTCCATGTGCAAGTTACACAAGCCAGAGCAATCTCAGCCTCCATCAAGAGCAGAGCTCCAATTTAAGAGTAATGGCTGGAGTAGGTGTTATTTGTACTCTATGTCAAGCAGTGATTGTTCACATCTGGTTGCAAGCTGAACGGAGCTTTATATTATTCAGAGCAGTTCAAAACGCTGGTGGTAAGAGAGGGGAAAAGGGTCTTGACTTATCTTGTGGTTTTCAGACAAAGGAGTCACCTTATTAATAAAGAAATATAATCAAATATGTTCCTTTCAATGATAAGTGATCATGTGTATCGTGTGTACATATAACCATACGCACCAAGGCTGCAAATTAAAAAAAAAAAAAATCACAATTGAAGTATCAAAGTAGAATAGGCATCCTTGCTAATAAGCTTTTTTGAAAATGGTGTTGATTATGAGCCAACAAAGAGGTTGCAACACACAAATGTACACACACATGCACACATGTTAATTTTGGCTACGTTTTTACACCTAATTTCTTCACATCAGGGCAGCAATCATGTTTTAAAATCTTATTTCTACATTCCTTTTCCCTCTTTTCTTCTTCCTTGGCCATTTTGTATAACGTAAACAGAGAGTACACATTTCGGGCTCCAATTCTTATGCCAGAGGATTAAAATGAAGCCACAAATAAAAGCTGCGTGAATACTGATAAAGAAATGCTGAGACATCCTGGCCATTGCTTTTCTTGAAAGAAATCTCCTGGGGTGAAAAGCACACACAACATCAGTCGCTATTCAAATATTTTATCTCATGCACTGCTGCAGAGCTGCATAAAAATGTATTTTGAGTCTATATGGCAGGAAAATAGAAACTGGGACTATAATTAGAGTGAACCTAGAGTAAATTACTACACGTGAGGTTAGACACGAATTTGACATATTAAAATAATTTAAAAAATAGAAAATAGAATTTAAAGTTAAGAAAACAAATTATTCTGTAAGGAACTTGAAGTCGCATTTTAGATTTTCTTTTCCCCTGCAATGTTTTTTGCTACCTATTGCAACTTTCATTTGTAAAAGTGAGTTAATTCTAGAGCAATAGATAGTGAAATATACAAAAAATAAGTATGAATTGCCCTGTCATTCTTTTAATATCATACAATGAGGTAATGTAAATTAACCAGATAAGGAGATGATTAAACATGTCTTTTTTAAGACTACACAGTTGAGCATCCCAGAAACAGTGCAGAAGATTATTTTTAAGCTATCATCTCGACAGTTGCTCTTTAATTCATTTTTAGGCGGGACCTGGTACAACATGAAAGAAAACAGAACAGAAGATGTAAATGGTGGTGTTCCCATGTGTAAGATATCTTTGGATACTTGTTTGCCCCTGTAAAGCTGCAGCCCACAGCTAAAATACTAAGATTCAGTTAGAGTAGTGTTCCCTTTACTTTCTCTTATTTTATAATTTTTCATGACAAAGCACCAAGAATAAAAATTCTGCAGGAAAACACAGGTTTCTTAAATAGAGAATACTTTTATGGAGTCTGATTTTTCTAGAGCATAATTTACAGCACTGTGGTAAAATTCATTCTATGCTCTGATATTGAAAAGGATGATTTCAATCAAAACAATTAATGTTCAAGATGACAAATGAAACAGTCTCTCATTCTCCAGAGCATTTTTTTCCTATTTATTCCATTCTTGGGAGACTTAGCATCAATCACTATATGATGATCTTCTGTTCTTGCCGTCTGAACATTTTGCAGGAGTCAAACACCTGTTTTGCAACTTTGGTTTTAGATTTTGGGCTCCAGTTAGTCAGTCTAAATGCTGTGTTTTGGTTTTCTGTTATGTTGGAATGCCACAATGGCCCATGCCTTCTGGTATTCACATCTTCCTGTAGTACACTCTTCTTGAATATGAGGTGGGCCTGGAACTTGCTTTAATTATTAGAATGCAGTGGAAACATTGCTGCCCTATTTCAGACCCAAACCTTAAGAAGCCCTGGCAGCTTCTGCTTTTGCATTCCTGGGAGCCCCAGCTTCTGTGTAAGAAGTGTGGCATCCCTGCTAGAGATAGTGCGTTAAGGCCATGTGAAGAGAACCTATAGAGAAACAGAACCCCTTAGACTACTGGAAAACAGCCAATGAGCTCAACTAAAAGAGAAAATGTAAGTCCCAGACATGTGACCCAGGCTGAGCCATTTTGAGCTACATAAATGTCTGAAGCATGTGAGTGAAAAAGCCATTTGGACATTGTAATGTCAGCATACCTCTCGCCTATGACATCATGAGAAATGATGAAAGAGTAGTTCTTTTTAGCCCTTATATTTTAGGGCAATTTGTTACACAGCCACATGCAATCACATATTTCTATTCCCTTTACTGTCTTTGCATGTTAAAGAATGATATAGAATTTATTTTTCACAGCTAATAATACATGGGGCCCTCTCTAATCCTGATACTCTGTTTTTCTCTAGCAGTTATGGCCTCTACTCAGTCTTTCAAATTAATACTCACTAAAAGACAGGTTAGTATAAATTCCAAGAAAAGAACTCTTCCTCTGTTAGTGGCTTCAAGTCTTTTTTTTATTTAAACCAGGATTTTATATGATTATCTGAAGGCATTGGCTATTCTTTCTCGAAGCAAAGATAGTTTTTCATATTTCTTCTCTTATTTTTGACTTCCTGGTGAAGGAGAACAATATACAGGTCCTAAAAGTTCCTAAGTGAGGCTGAGAGAAAGAGAAAAGAACTAGAACTTGGCAAAATGTGCCCCAATCTAGAAAACAAATTTCCTTGGCACCCTTTGATCTTTCTAGGTTTTAGGTAAGCACTCAGATGATACTTCATTTATTCTTCTCATTTATTCATTCACCGAGCTTTCAACAAAAATGCAGAGAACTCTACAATATGTCAAAATACTATTTAAATATGTTTCTTTTTTAAAAAATCCTTTCAGTAACTACTTAAATATAAAGTAATCAAGTTCAAGAACCATCTATTCCTCCAAGATCCCTTAAAGTCAACTGGATTTCTTTTAATCCATGAAAGTCAGGACATTACTTTTTATTTTGTGTGTTTATTTCAATCCTTAATATAGAGCTATTCAGAAAAAAATGAGCATGAAACCTTGATGGGTGGATAGACCTATGTATAAGGGAATAAATGAATGAAGCAGAACTAAGTAGACCATAGGAATGCTCAATGCTGCAATATATCACATATTGAATATGTATTGATATGTATCACTAGAAGATAGAATAGAGCCATATTTGGAAGGCAAGAAGAATATTAAGTTAGCCTTGACATTTTCCAAAGGTAAAGAATTTATCTTACTCCTTTGAATATCTTAAACTTTCTCAAAAAAAAATCCTGTCTGTATCAAATTTAATCCCCCAAAATAAAATATTAATGATTAAACCACTTGACTTTAAAGGAAAACTGGAAGTTTGGTAGGCTTTAAAATAAAGCAATATGAGCAAAACTATTTCTTGGTTGCTCAGGACTGGAGATAGTTGGACAGATAGAGTCCAGATGCTTCTACCCTGTAGGCACTGCACAATCACCTGTGAGCACCATTTTTGCATCCTCTGAGTCTAGGAAAGTAACCAGAGGGAACTCAGAGGCTGAGAAGATTTCCTAACCCCATCCCTACCAAACAGATTCCAGCACTACTCAGTAGGGTTTATTTCAATGGTTTCCATGAGGATAAGATTTTAAAATTGAATGCTAGATACAGTATATGAAAGCAGAAAAAAAAACTAATTAATGACTGTGAATGTATCCACTGGTTACCATAACAAGTGATGAATACCAAGTAGTAGGGGGGGAAAGAAGATGAATGTGGAAAGAAAATTGGGGCTGTGTTTTCCAGAAAAATTCATAAATGAGCAAAACCTAATATGAATCCCAGAGTCAAGCTGGGGAAAAGGAATGAGATGGTAGTTTTAAGAAAAGACTCTAATCTGTCTTTGTGCCAGAGATAAAACATTTTAAGTATCTCTTATGTAACGAAGTACTCTAAAATTTACTGGGTTAAATGGGTTAAAACAACAATAATTTGTTTGTTCATAATTATGCAATTTGGGTTGAAATGATCTTTGCAATGGTGTCAGTTAAGGTGATTCAACTCAGACTGGAGGGTCTACTTCCACAGTGGCTCATTCTCTTGGCTGACAAGTCCAATGCCGGTTGCCAGCAAGAAGCTCAGGGGTTGCCTCACATGGCCTCTTCCTGCAGTTAAGTTTGTCTGTCCTCTGGCCTTCCATGATTTGAGTCCCTTCCATATGGAAAATATATTTACTGTTTCCTGAGACCAAAAAAACCTCATCTTATTAGAGCATTGTCTTAGGCTTGAAGTCCAGATTCTCATCACCTAGGTCATATCCAGGTACAGATGAGATTCTTAAGGCCTGGCTTCTCTTGATCTGAAGATCTGTGAGCCTGTGAGACAAGTTAATCTGTCCCTCACATCCACAACAAACAATTGTAAACCAGGGACAGGAAAATTACAACAAACGCTCCCATTCAAAAACTGGAAATATGCGAGGTACATAGTAATCATTGGTCCAAAAAATCCTGAAATTTATCCAGGTATAAATAAATAATTCCTCAATTAGGGCTCAACTCTAATGTCTGGAAATGTCTTTTTAGTGGTTTTTGGTTCTATTCTCTGATTTATCCTTCCTTTTCCATAATAACTGACCCATATTTGCAGATGGGTTGCTTTCTTAGTACTTCCTGTCAATAGGAAGTTAACATCCAAAGGCCCCTGTTTGGTGCTGGAGAGGATGTAGAGAAATAGGAACACTTTTACACTGTTGGCAGGACTGTAAACTAGTTCAACCATTGTGGAAGACAGTGTGGTAATTCCTCAAGGATCTAGAACTACAAACACCATTTGACCCAGCCATCCCATTACTGGGTATATACCCAAAGGATTATAAATCATGCTGCTATAAAGACACATGCACACATATGTTTATTGCAGCACTATTCACAATAGCAAAGACTTGGAACCAACCCAAATGTCCATCAATGACAGACTGGATTAAGAAAATGTGGTACATATACACCATGGAATACTATGCAGCCATAAAAAAGGATGAGTTCATGTCCTTTGTAGGGACATGGATGAAGCTGGAAACCATCATTATTAGCAAAGTATCACAAGAACAGAAAACCACACACCACACGTTCTCACTCATAGGTAGGAACTGAACAATGAGAACACTTGGACACAGGAAAGGGAACATCACACACCAGGGCCTGCTGGGGGATTGGGGGAGGGGAAAGGGATAGATATACCTAATGTAAATGATCAGTTAATGGGTGCAGCACACCAACATGGGCACATGTATACATATGTAACAAACATGCACGTTGTGCACATGTACCCTAAAACTTAAAGTATAATAAAAATTTTTTTTTTAAAAAGGCCCCTGTTTATTTTAACCTGTGTCTGTCCCTCTTAATCCAGCTTGGTAGTGCTTCTGCTAATACAATTACCTTAAAGGTTTTGTAGGTTTCCAATAAATCTTTTTAAAGTTTACCCTATTAAAATAAAATATGCAAAAGTCATAACAATACATCTATTAAAAAACCCTCTTGAATCTCAGCTGTAGAACAATGTCTTACGATTCTTAGAAGTCCTTTTTTTTCTTGCTGAGGAGCTCCGTGAGTCATGCCTTTATGATCTTAGGAATCCTGTAGTCTAGTAGAGAAAATCTAGGAAGTATTGCCTGAAGTGTTTCAAAGAAATTAACAAAGGGTTTTGAAACATGACCTTACCCCAAATGCCACGACCAGATTTCATCTTTGTCCTCAGCCCATTTGTTACTGTGAGAATTACTGACAGTTGGAATAGCTGAGTATGGGAAACAGGTCAATTTTCATTTATTTATATTTTTGAGACAGGATCTCACTTTGTCACTTGGACTAAAGTGCAAGGGTATGACCATAGCTCACTGCAGACTCACTCCTTGCTCAAGGGATCCTCCCATCTTGGCCTTCAGAGTAGCTGGGACTACAGGCATTCCATTATACCCCACTAATTTATTTTTTATTTGCTGTAGAGAGGAGAGTCTTTCTATGTTGCCCAAGCTGGTCTCAAACTCTTGGCCTCAAGTAATCCTCCTAACTTGGCCTCCCAAAGTGCTGGGATTCAATGTGTGAACCACCACCCCTGACCAAGAACCAGATTTATATTTGACTGAAGCAAATCCTGGCTTTTTTACATTGATTCTTAATTTTGTTCAAAAATTAAAATTTCCTTTGTAATTGATTTTGTTCCTCCTGTCTCTGTCATAAATAGGTAAAGTCAAAATAGGTAGCTTCAACATTTTGCCCGGAAATCACAATACCCAAGCCACAAGGTCTTTAAGTATCATTTCTATCATCAGCCTTACTGAAGATGGAAGCCTCACTCATTTTTCCACCAGCCCCATTCTCTCTAGCCACCAAGAACAATTTCCCGAATATTGTTCCAGTGTATAGTAAAAGTTCCTTTGAAGCCCTTCAGGCTTCAGGGCCCTTCGGCCCTTCAGGGACTGCCACCTAGTCCCCAAACCCCCTAATTTCACATCATTCATTTACAGCCACATTGTACTTGCAAATACAAATTTTGTTTTTACTTTCTACCATTGCCTTTAAAAATCACCTCAAAAACTGAATGGCTTAAACAAAAACAGTTTATTATTTCTTATGATCATGGGTTGAGCTGGCAGTTTTTCTGCTTTACCTAGTGTTGACTGATGGCTAGCTGGTTTACAGTGGCCTCACCCGTAAGATAAATTTAAGCTGTCTGGATGATGGGAGCCATTAGGCAGGAGCTGTCTGCCTGGGACCTATTCTCCCTGCTGCCTGGGTTCCTCAAGTCTCTGCTATGTTGCCTCTCCATGTGCTTATCTTGAACTTTCTCAAACATGAGGGTCTCAAGGTAGTTAGAGTTTTTTCATGTGGTGGTTGCTTTCTACTAGCACAAAAGTAAAAACTGCCAGACCATCTCAAAGCTCAGGTCCACAACCAGGACAGAATCATTTCTACTTCATTCTATTGTTTAAAACAAACCACCAGCCCAGCCCATATTCGTGCAAAGGGCATTGGTACCAAGAGGATGTGATTCACAGGAAGGCAAATAAGTTAACAGCCTGGCACAATAAAAATCAATTACCTTACAATGAACTGATTGAAAAGAAACTATTGGACAGCAGTTCTTGAAGTGTGGTTCCCAAACCAGCAGCATCAGCATAGCTGTGAAACTCTTTACAAATACGAATTCTCAGTCTGTACCCCAGATCTACTCAAAGAGAAATGCTGGGGACAGACCCACAAATCGATGCTTGTCAAGCTTTCTAGGTGATTCCAATGTAGACAAAAGTTTGAGAATTCAAGGGCAAAGAAATGTGTCAAATTGAATTCGTGTCATATGTGGAAACTGTTAAAGCATAGCCAACCAGTTAATTCTTATTATGAACTAGTTAACTCTTCCTTTTAACATAGTAGTTATAAAAAGGTTAATTTTGCTAACAATGTTCTATGACTATTGGTATAAACCATTCTTTATCACATAGGTAGTAAATAAATGTATTGGTCAAATTAATCAACAATCCAAAAACCTAAGTGAAATGTCTAAGAATCAATTAACAATTGTCTTTCTTATCTATCTACATACACACCCACACACACAGACACACTCACACACACACCTCCTTTTTACTCTTTCTTTTGCTCTTTGGTTGTTCCTATTGTTGTTTTTGTGGTCACTTTGATAGTATTTTATGTTATGTTTGAATGATAATTTTTGTTGTCATGAATTGTTGTTTATTTCCAGGAAACAACAATGCAGGCACGGTAAAGAAGGAAGCTAGCATATATAGTAAATATAGCCAGGGTACGAACAATTTTTCAGAACAATTATTTTTTAAAACAACCTGGCAATGTAAATTTAAGATAAAGATCCTGCTTCAGTGGGGAATTAGCAACTTATCCAAGGACATTTGGTAGAGAAAAGGTTTCACTTATATATTGATCCCTCTCTTTTCAGTCCACTGAGACTAGGCATGTACTCAGTAATTTCAGGCTACCCTATAATCTTCCAAAGTATTCAGGTGTTTGCAAAATTAACCTCTCAAAATATTGCAACTGGAAATGGCCTATTGAACTCCATTAATTGATTAAATTCTACATGCCATTAGAGCAGCACTTGTTTGATTGCCAATAAAAATGAATCATGGGAAGTGGTTTGTTAGAGAAGAGAAGATAAAAATAGAAAGGATTCAAACATTAGCAGCAGCATAAGAAACTTGTAGTGCTGATTTCTGTGTAAAAGTTCTAAAATCAAATGATATTTGTAGCCTTAGACACTTGATTAGAATATCGATGAGAGGAGTTGTGCAAGTAATATCCTGGAGCAGGTCACAGTTTATCTTACTTTATTTCTCTTAATTCAGTAAACGTTATGGGGCACGCCACATGAAGGCAGGCATCATTATGCATTCACAGAATCCTCATATCATTCCTATGTTGCAGGCAGTATTATTTTACACATTTTACCAATGGGGGAAAAAATGTTAAATTAGCCAAGTTGGGATTTAAATTCAGTCTGGTTACAAAGTTCATGCTTCTAGTCACCAGGCGAAACAGATTCTTTATACTGATTTCAGGTTCTCACTTTGAAAATATTTGGGTATATGCCAATATGGTGATTTCTAAAGAAGTTAAAAGAATTTCTTACAGGTTAGCCATCGAAATTGTAGTCATGGCTACTACCATAGAATAGATGATAGTCTTCTCTATTCACAATTACTTAATTGTAAAAGGTCTTCAACACATTTCATTTCATTTGACTCACTCAATTATCAAAAGGAATTTATTCCAATTTTGTCACTATCAAAAAGAAAAATAGAAATAAAACCTGAGGCTTAGAGAAGCAAAGTAACATAGATAGTTCATGCAATTGGTAGATGCCTCAGCTGAAACAGTAAGGCCAGTATCCTGATGTCAAGTCTTATACTTTTCCTGGAAACCCCCTAAATTCTCAAAGATCAAGTAACAATCCACAAAGAAAGGGAAGCCTGCTCAGCCTCATTTACACATCTGAATAGCAAGATTGCTGAGAAGCAGAACCTTTAAAATGCAGTATGAATTTAGATCTTGCTTTATTTAAAATAAATTTCATTGTTATACTCCCAATACAACTTCTACTCTTGTATTTGATCTCCTTCTTTGACTGAGAGAGACAGGGCTGGAGTGACAGATAGACAGCTGGGAAGTAGCCCCATCCAGTTTTATGGGTATTCACAGACAAGCCTACATTGCTTAGCAAAGTGACCTATCATAAGTACTTCCAGCAGACAATTGGTTGATAGTCATATCTTTAGTGACACAGCATAGCTTTTGTTTCTTTAGAATACATGGACCGGCACCTACAGAGAGGGGTCATTTGGTGGCTTTGCTTCTTGAATATGTCTCTATTTTTAATAAATGCTTAAACCCTACGACCCCATTCTTATTCTGCCTCCCTTTAATATGCTCCTGAGAAGGTACTCTGGGTAAGGGGCTTTTGAGCAAAAATAAAATAGAAGGGAAGAAAAGAGTACATGAAAATAAAGTGTTGAATATTTGGAGAGGGCACATAGCAAAAAAGGAAAGCAAAAATCAGGAAGAAATGTGATAGGGAAGCACAAACTGGTAGACGGTGTAGGAAGAAAGGGCAGGACTTCAGATGATTCATATGAGATGGTGTCAAGTCAAAGAAGTGGACAGACCTAAGTCCCTATTCTCTTTTGACTCAATTCTCTGCTTATTGGTACAACCAACTACAGTCAGCCTAAATCTTTGCTGAAACTAAATGGAGACATAGCACCATTTGTTGTGTGAATCTGCGTCTGTAATTTCTGTGACCTGGGCATTCAGGGCAAAAATTGTTCTCATTTTTTTCCATTTCATGCGTCATTTCAGAGCTGTGTAGTCTCTGTGTAGAAGCTGTGGGTGCCAATTTAAATGAGTAGAAAAACAAGAATTGTAAAGCCTGCATTGCCAGCATCTGCTTCTCTCATTTACAACCAGAGAATGAAAGGTAACAAGAGCAACTAAACTTAACAACAGTGGATCCTGTGTTTGCTTAAGTGTCCCGTTTTAACTAAGAAGCAACTGTGTGTGATCCGTTCAGAGAATCAGGTTGCTGGTTGGCAGGCCTCCAGGAGCAGAAACACCTGCACAGTGGAGACGCACGATCCTCTGTGAAGGGTGCCAGCCATGGCCATTCCACATCACATGCTTAGCATCTGACTAAGGATGTCAGTTGTTTTCAAGGGCCAGTTGGTTACAGAAAATAACTACAGCTCTGTTGAGACCCTTTCTCTCTCTGCTTTTCTCTCTGATCTGACTAACCTCTTTCATTCTTTGCCCTATGTTATATGGCTTAGACCAAAGTCTGAGACATTTAACCAATTTATAAATATTAAATGCAGAAGGCATACTCTATCAGTTCCCGGAAACATCAAAGAAGCTGGAAGGGGAATGGAAACTGGATGGCACTTTGTGGAGGTCACTTTGCTGACAGTCAAGTATTCAAGGATAGGGTTTGTCCCATGGTTTTAAACCATTGCCTTATACAATAAGAGTCTTTTCTATCATTCTTCCAGCTCTTAGCACAAGCCTGGAAGAATGAATGAATGACAACTAACAAATGACTGACAAAGAACTTAATGCTAATTTATGTAAATGTGACTAGATCTGGACTTTTATTTTGCTTTTATAATTCACTTATTTGATAACTTTCAAAAAGTAGCTTATTCTTAATTACTCTCTGTCTTTATTTCTTCCTTTTGTCTTCATTCTTTTCTTCCTTCTTTCAGTTTCTCTTTTTGTCTTTCCTAAGAATCTGTCTTCTTATACTACATTAAATAGAAGGAAGGAAAGAAGAAGGAAATTCTTGGCCTGATAAAATTCTTTCCTTTTTCCTTCCTTCTTTTCTTTCTTCTCTTTAATGTAGTATAAGAAGGCAGATTCTTAGGTCATGAACCTGATTCTGCCTTTAAGAAGAGTTCTTACTTTTTGAAGGCATATTGGGCCACTGGATCCTAACAGACATGCATTTTGTTTAAAAAAACTGTGAATTTCCTTGCTAATGGCAATTTACTTTCTCTTCAATTTATTGAACTTCTTCAATTTAAGAAAGAAGATAGCATCATGCTGATTCTTTGCTCTGGATTTAAACTGAAATTATAGCCACCAGACATCAAGAATAAATAATTCTCAAGAAGTTTTAGAGAGTCTTCCAACTATAAGCCAGCCTGAGATAAGGATCTAGACAGAACGATACCCAGGAAGATTGCTAAACCCAGCATCCATTGTGAAGCATTAACTGGGTGGCAGTAGAGCTGGCCAATCAGCTATGCATTCTCACATCCTCTATCAAACTGACCTTAAGTATGAGACAGGAACATGGTGCTAGCTATATTGTGTGCCAGACTGACTGAAACGTATTTCTTTCTGGAAAATTCTCAATAGAGAAAGAAAAATTCATCAGATCTGAAAAATAGCTCAATTTACACACCCATTATATTATCTACGTAATTTCAGGTTATTCCTCTAGTTGTAGGTGCTTTCAAAATAAAGGTTAGAGTGCATTCAACCCAAAATGTTATCATTAAACTAATTAAGAATGAAACTTTTAGGCTTAATAAATAAACCTCTCAGCCCATGTAACAGTGAAATTATCTCACATTTTATGAAGAATACAATATTTAAAATTCAAAAGGATCATTTTTATAGTTTTTGGCTGATCTTTGGAAATTATGACAAATTCATGTGACCCCCAAGTTGCATTATCATCCCTCTTGGACATATCTAATTCCATCATCACTGCCACATGACATCTACATTTTCCTCCGCTTCCCATCCAATCACTTATTGACTTTTATTGATCCTATTACAACACCATGTTTAATATCATAACATCATAAAACATATGATGAATCAAAGTGAGGGAAAAAAATGCCCAAGCATCCTTTTTTTTTTTTTTTTTTGAAACACTGAGTCTATTTTCCCTGTGAAAAAAAGAGGTTAGGAAGTTATAGTAGATCTTGTACCGAAACTCAACTCATCATGTTAGTTTCCCAAGAATAATTGGAAAAACTTACCAGCAACATTACCTTCAACTCATCATGTTAGTTTCCTAAGAATAATTGGAAAAACATACACAACATTACCTTCAACTATTTCCCACTTGGAGAGGGTATTAAAAAGTTAGTTGTATATGATAGGATGGCAAAGAAGTTTAGGTCATAAGGACTGAAACAACAGGAGAGTCATTGTTCCAAATCTCCTTGTCATCTCTCGGATCCAAAGTAAGATTTTATTTAAAAGTTTTAAATCTAAGATTAGTGCTAGGAGTTATTTTCTGAACTCAGCAGCTTCTACATCACATGAGTATTTTTCAAGACACATTGGTTCAAGGGATACTTCATTAGAAACACCAGTTACCAGAACAATCATGAATATTAGCTATATATTATTATTTTGATGTTTTAACTTTAAACAGTAAGAGGCAAAACCTTTAATTTCTATGGCATTTTCTATTCTGAATAAAATTTGGTAAACTTGGCATCTGGAATACTAATCAGAATATTTGCTATCCATGAAAACAGCAAGTCAGCCATGGAAATGTCTGTCTTATTAACTGTGAAAACTGAAACACAGAAGGAAAATATAATCTGTTTTAAATATATTCTAGCATGCTGAGAAGTGGAATGTATTTGGAAGGTCATAACTGGCATACCTACTTGGTGTTTTCTAGAATACGTTTTAGAATAAACACAGTGCCAAAACGAGGCACCAAAAGAACCAATGACCTGATACTACTGTTTGGAGGGTCTGGAAGAGAGAGATGTAAACACAGTATTTTATATGTATTTCTAGGTGCTAAAGCAATATTTATTTTCTTAAAGAGCTTTTCTCCAAAACACATGCAAAAGGGTTACAAGTAAACCTCCTCACTTACATAAGTGTGTAAAATTTTCCACCCTTGAAGCCACAGCACATGTATTTCTAAAAAAGAAATATATATATATTAGGAAACCACTAACACATGTGCACACACTAGGAAAATTGGATTACTTTACTTGACGGAATGAATAGATGCATTTATTTACTTCTGAACGCTTATTCGAATATAAACTTGTAAGAACTGGTCACTTATATTTAGAATGAACAAACAAAAACCTACCGAAAAAGGGAGTGGATAGGACCACCGGCCAGGTCAGGTCCTCGTGCAATTGTCTGCCTTAATTGGGGTAATTTATTTTGATTTGTCATCTTAGAGACCTGAAATTGCATAGTGTATTCCTGCCCACTGATTGGCATAGGTATCTTTCTAGTGTGAGTTGTTCTTCTTTTATTAGGATAGAAACCTTGGCGATAATGAAATTTTAGCACAAGTGTTTATAAATATAAGAATTTGAGAAGGATGATGCAATCTTTTTGGTTTATACATCTGAGTTTTCATTGACATAGAAATCATCTAGCAAAGATGACCTCAGGTTTTAACTTTTATAATACTCTATAATACTCCGCTAACGTTAAGTATGAACTGCTACATACCTGTATGATCATTTAAGAGTTCCATTTTATCCACCATAATCATTGAAATATCTTCAGAACTTTATAATGACATAAACTTAAGTTCCTCTGTGAAGGTCGGGAAACGTGTTGTATCTCTACTCGGAAATTTCTTTTTTCTTTTTTTGTGATCATCACTTGTCAGTCTCTTTTTCCCTTTTTGTCCCTTCATCACAGTTATTAATAGACACTCTGCAAATCCATCCCGCCGTGCTCAATCCCTCCTGCCGTGGACAACTATTTGTTCAAGTAATTCATAGAAAAGTAGATGCAAGTGGATGCAAGCATTTCCTTCCCAAAGTTGTGGTGTTTTTTGTTTTTGTTTTTTGTTTTTTGTTTTTTTGAGACAGAGTCTCGCTCTGTCGCCCAGGCTGGAGTGCAGTGGCGCGATCTCGGCTCACTACAAGCTCCGCCTCCCGGGTTCACGCCATTCTCCTGTCTCAGCCTCCCAACTAGCGGAGACTATAGGCGTCGCCACCACGCCCGGCTAATTTTTTGTATTTTTCGTAGAGACGGGATTTCACCGTTTTAGCCAGGATGGTCTCGATCTCCTGACATCGTGATCCTCCCACCTCGGCCTCCCAAAGTGCTGAGATTACAGGTGTGAGCCACCGTGCCCGGCCCCAAAGTTGTGTTTTAGAGGAGCTGAGAGCTTCCCAGGTTAGGAGTAAGGCAATAATACTTTAATGATAGACACAACAAGCACAAGTTAGGAGTAAAAAATTTGCTGGAAAGGAGTTTTTAGAAAACTAAAGTCTAAAATCATAGGGTAATTAACTCGAATTAGTATAGTCAGAGTTACATTATCAGAAGTAAGTCTGAGGCTGGGCTTAGTAGCGCACACCTGAAAATCCAGCACTTTGGGAGGCCAAGGTGGGAGGATCACTTGAGCCCAGGATTCAAGGTGACAGTGAGTCCTAATCATGCCACAGCATTCCAGCCTGGGCAAGAAAGCGAGACTCTGGCTCAGAAAAAAAAAAAAAAGAAGGAAGTTTTAGTATATTTGGGGTGCTATAAGAGGGAATGGCTAGGTGGGCACTTAGAAACCAAAGCAACATTTGACAAGGTATATGTTCAGAAAATCAGATAATAAGCTAACTCTAGAAATTTGACTTGTTGAGGTGACAGGGTTAGTGTGGTTAGACCCAACTGAATTCTCGGTTTCTTAATTCCAATCTAGAACTTTCTTTTAAGATTTACTGTTTTATGACCTTAGTTTTCTATCATGTAGTAGATACCAATACATATTTGACTAAATGGATCATTTTCACTATTCATACACTTATTCTCCACATTGTTCCAGATATGAGGATTTCTCTACACGATGAGTATCCTAAATCATGTATTAGAGGAGGAAGCCTGTCTCAGTGATTACTTAGAGAGAAATATGTATACATTAATAGTTTTTAAACAGAACACTTACCTCACTGCAAACTGAACTGTACACAAGACAGGAAAATATAAAACATACAAAAATAGAGCTTCTATAGTTCAAAAATTAAGTGTGCACAGGACATACACTCCCTTCTATTGGTACTTCCTACAGAACTGTTTTGGCCCTTCTATTTAAGAATAAAGGCCACTGAGGCATAGGGGCAGCTCACCTAAATCCACATGGGAATTCCAAAGCAGGCATAGGAATTCATGCTCCCTCAGTTTGACCTAGTGTTTTTTCTGGTAATTTATACTGCTTGTATGCAACCCTCTGGATTTAGTGCTCTTGGTTTTTCTTTCTGTCTGCATTCAGTTTTTTAGGTATTTTCAAGCTCTAACACTGATAAGCTACAACAGTGCACTTTCCCACTTAGTATTTTTACCAGTTTTTATTACTATCTCTAAAATCTAGATGATGCTATTACTAACAAACTTTTGGTCAAATATAGAATAAAATAAATACATTTAGCTAACTTTGATCAAAAGTCCAAATGAACATGGCTTAACTAATTACAACAAACGATGAAGCCACAGTCAATTCTGAAAAGAGAAATCGCAGAAAAGCAATTTACTTATAATACTTTATACTTGGTTTCATTGTTTTATAAGATTGAACAGTGACAAAGTTATCTTTTTATAATTAACTAAAAGTTACAGTAAGTTGGTGGTTTTCTAATGCAGGATCCACTGGGGAAAAAAAAAGTTGGGAGGCTGAGGCAGGAGAATCACTTGAAGCCAGTAGGCAGAGGTTGCAGGGAGCCAAGATTGCACCACTGCACTCCAACCTGGGCAACAGAGCAAGATTCTGTCAAAAAAATTAAAAAATAAAAATAAAAAAAGCACTCAGACATCTAAAGTGAATTTCAAAGACAGAAAAGAGAGAAAATAACAGAGTTGGAAAACACGGAAATTTTAAAACTACAGTAGTAACTAAGACAACATAAAGATCTGGTCTTTTGTTGTTGTTGTTGTTGTTTAAAAAAACACTGTTTTTAATTTTTAAAACTAGCCTCCAAAACAGTTCATCTTCACATTTCCAAAATAAAGTTTTAACTAACATTCCCTCACCAAATGAACAAAAATGTAATACCCCAAATAATGTTCAAATCTATATATAGATATATAGATCTCTCTCCATAGATATATATATAGATATATATCTATATAGAGAGATACATGATAAATATGTAAAAATTATATATGTGTATCTGTATGTTTGTGATAAACTAGATTCTTAGGATAGCAATATAATAATGGTAATGTAATTTCCGAAATAACAATACCTATAAAATAAGCTATAAGATATTAAGCACTTTTGCTTAATCATTTAATTTCAAAACAATCCATGAAGGAGTATGATAGAGTATATATACTCTGTATGTATTTTATTTTTTGACTGAAGACTATTGGTGCATATGAAGGTAAATAATATGAATTATTCACTGTGAAGACCTGCCCAAAAGCCTTTTAATGTTGCTGTTGTCACTAGTGTGTGCATGTATGCATGTGTGTGTTTAGGGAAAATTACAGAAAATCCAGAGACATGGAAGACCAGATTCTCCTAAAATCCCACTCCATTAACATCACCACTGCTATGATTTTATTATATTAAATTCCATCTCTTTCTGTATGCATAGAATTATTACAAATAAATAACTGTCCTAATTTGCTTTCATCTAACAGAATCTAGAGACTCAAAGAGAATGAGGACCTTGCTTGAGTGCACACCATTCCTTGGTGGTCTCCCTGGTCCAGTTTCTATTCACATGCCACCCTTCCTCACTCATCCAGGGCCATGTGATTGCAAAGGTACAGGCCCAAGGTTGAGAGTCAGGCATAGAAACACACATGTTAACCTAGACAGCAAGAAAACATTCTGTCAGGATTAGATTTCCTCCCATCCATTAGATATGTCTTCAGTAAATACCAGAAAGAGATGGAACTCAGCTCCCACATGCTTGGAAATGGAGTGTATCTGTCTGCGCTTTTGCCCAACAGTGTGAGTGTAGCCAGGCACAACCTTGGGCCATTACTTCCAAAGACAGCAATACGAAGCCTGCCTGCCCATAACGGAGGCAACATTTTTAAAAAGGCTACTGCTGTGTAAACTGGATATGAGAGCAGGAACATTTTGATTTTTGAAGAAAATAGCTCAGTAAACATTCCATCACATTTCACAGCAAATACGTTCCACCCACTGACAAAAAAACCCCTGGCCTACTCTCCTCTGGGTTACGTTTAGCTTTTCAAACAGCAGGTAAAAATAAAAGCAAACATAGCTCTCTTTTTTTCTTCCTTCTTTCTTTGAAATTGCCATATGGCAAAGGTTTCTCTTAATAGCTCTTAATAAAACCCAGTAATATTTAACAGAAAAGCAGCTACTCCCACTGCAGGAAAAGGTAAAACTCAATCCACTAAATAATGTGTTCGAACCACGAGGAAAAAAAATGAAGGTTATTACTAGAAAGTCAGGCAAGTCCCTTTGTATTCATTCCAACAGCTGCTTAACCTGAATGGAGGCCAAGTAAGGAAAATTCAGGTAAATGTTCCCGTTTAATACAATTACCCAGGGGTCAAAAAGACACTGTGGTTTTTGAGGGTGTGGTGTTACATTTATCCTTAAAAGGCAATTTTTAATATAAAAAGTGAAGCATTTTATTTACAGACCTTAACGTATTTCAGACACACAAAAAGTGTGACAACGTCATGCTTGTGTGACGCTGGAGAATGCGTGGGTAAGTTAAGACCTTCCCCAGGTCCCAACTTTAGTTCCCAGAGAACCCATCAAAATCAGAGGCCTGGCCCCATTTGCTACCACTTTCACCCTTGCCTTTCTAAACCTGTGAGTCCACTTGCAGAACTGAAATTCTAAGTAGCTAAATAATATGTTTCCAAGTGCAGTGACTCAACGTCGATTGTACTGATCATCCATAGCTACTATGTACCCTTCCCTACTCAAAAATCATCCTACTGGCCTATTTAGGAATTGGATTTTGAAGACACATGAAGTGATGTATAAATGTAACAGCAGATCTCTTCCACCGCTGCCTCAATACATACAGTTTTAGACAACCAAAGCAATCATTACCCGAAAAGGTCTTGTTTCTGGCAGAAAAATAATCAATTTAATTATACAAGATGTGTCTTACGTTTTAATTGTTGTTAAGTATAGTGCCTCATTGACAGTGTCTCCCTGAATCTTAGTTTATGAGCTTTTACATTACTCAGATAACTTGCTGAGGAGAAAGAAAAAAGTTCATCATTTTCCTTAAAAGAACTGAAGAGGCATTGTGCCCAAGTCATTAGAACCCTTGACTGTGCTCATAATGATGAATGCATCATTTTTCTTGCATGAAACTTTGGTAACAAATTGCACAGCCAAGTCTTTTCCAGCACTGTTATTCTGTTTTAAAAAACGCTGACATTTTCTTAAACAGACATAATTTACAATTTTAAGGAGCACAACAGTGCCTTGGTGTTTGAGGGCCAGAAAGCAAACAACACTCCTTTCAGTTAGATGTTTTAAAGGGGAGTCTCGTGCTTAGTGAGTTCACTACAGCTTAAGGCCAGAGACACAGAGCAGAGGGAGAACAGGGCACCACTGCAGCATGTGAAGGTCATGACTAACTGGTCACATTACATTAAGAGTCAGAGCAAGATGGAGGAGCTAGAGGAATGAGAGGGGTGAACAGGACAGCCAAGCCATGCTCAGCACAATACACAGTGAGGCACCACAGTGGTGCTAGTCCCTTGCCCAGATAGAAGTGATCGCAGATTTCTTTCTATCAGACCTATGAGGGAAGCAGCAGTCTCATGGCTGCTTCTGTACTTAGAATTCCCTCCTTTCTAGCAGGCCCTTCTGTAAATTTCACACAAAGGGAGCCCTGCCAGTGTCCGTGTGCCTGGATCAATATCTGCAGCAATGTTCGATTTCCAGTGGGGTCAGCTCAGCCCAAGTAGATAAATAGAAGTCTGTGTAGGATGCTGCAGGTCTGTTGTTTGGATGAGACCGTAGAAGCGAAGGTTATGTGTAAAGAATAAAAATACCAAGGTTTTATTTCTATAACCACCTATGTGTTTCAGTGCCCTTGGTAAAGTTTCTCCTCCTGTATTTCCTAATAATCCTTAATTAATTAGCAGTGTCTCATGGCTGGGGAAAATTATTTTTGTGAGGGACTAAGCATAAGTGTGTGTGTGTGTGTGTGTGTG
>NW_012106030.1:4738047-4744996 GCF_000951045.1 Mandrillus leucophaeus | reverse complement strand
GCTGAGTCCACTGAGTTCACAGAATAAGTCAAGGTCACTCTACTCAAGTGGTTAGCTAAGAAATCTTCTACTGCAGATACAGAGTGATCAAAAATACACATCTAGATGTGTATAAGAGACAGGTGTGTGTGTGTGTGTGTGTGTGCATCTCTGTGTGTCCTTTTTATACACTGAAACTATATATGTATGTATTACGTATTTATAGACGTAGACACAGATATGTGTAGATATATATTTATATGTATATACATGCACATACCTCATACATCTCATTTTCCTATGATAACATTTTTGCCTTTTTCTTGATGTATGTGCGTTATCTAACCTAAGATATCTTCACCAACAGAAGTTCAGAATCCAGGCTGGGAGCGGTGGCTCACGCCTGTAATCCCAGCACTTTGGGAGGCCGAGACGGGCGGATCACGAGGTCAGGAGATCGAGACCATCCTGGCTAACACGGTGAAACCCCATCTCTACTAAAAATACAAAAAAACTAGCCGGGCGTGGTGGCGGCGCCTGTAGTCCCAGCTACTCGGGAGGCTGAGGCAGGAGAATGGCGTAAACCTGGGAGGTGGAGCTTGCAGTGAGCCGTGATCGTACCACCGCACTCCGGCTTGGGCAACGGAGCAAGACTCCCTTTCCAAAAAAAAAAAAAGAAGTTCAGAATCCAGATGATGTTACTCCCATATGAAACGTGACCATTTGCCTGTTTTACAAACAGGATTTAACCTCCTACCTTGCTCCACGCATAACCCAAGACTCATTACACAGATTTCTTCCATGAAATCTCTCATAAATTTTGAAACCCATTAGACCCACAAACACAATTTCAAACCAGTATGATGAGTACAACCAAAATGCAAATGAGGTGAACAAAGCATAGTGTAGAATGATGAAGGGAGTGATTCCCTTTATTCGACAAGTCAGTGAAGACTCCTCCTTGGGGAGAGGCATCTCTTCTGGGTTTGAAAAGATGGGGGAAAATAGTTTACCAGGCAAGCAACGGGAGGAAAATGACTCGAGGCAAAGGAATGGGCAACTGCAAAGGCACAGAGGACTACAGCACTGTGGTGTGTGCCTTGTTCAGGTAGAAGATAATAGAGAAAGGCATCAAGGGGTGGGAAGCCAGGCTAATAAGGAGACTGAAAATAGCCCGTCGCAATGTGCCCCCTGCTATCAGTTAAGCAGCTTGGCTTTTATTCTAGAAAGCGTTACCCAAAGCGTCTCTGTGGAAACTAGTACTATAGATATTGAATAGGTAAAACTTGAAAAAGAAATTCCGTGATTAAATACATTAAGAGAATTCTGGATTGAACTAGTTTATTCAGGCCATTACTGCTCCAAATGAATGCATTTGAAGCCTCCAGGAGGGGATTTCACTACCCAAAATTTTCTAAATCATATTTTGCCATTTATTAACTTGTTGAAGTTTCTGTCTGGTTCCCTGTCCCTTAGGAAACACTGATGTAAGTGCTGGATAGGCAGTGAAATATTTTAAACAGTGGAGCAAGAGAGGCCTTATCAGTCTCCTATTGTGACATTTTTGACATCATTTTCTAATGACAGTAAAGGGACTAATTAAGAGGTTATTAGTAATTAAGAATAAGGTCCTTATCTAAGGCAGAGGGAATGGAAGCAGAAAGGAAAGAATAATTTCAGAAAATAATAGGTTGTAGAATCATCCTATCCCAGATCGCTGGATGATATATATTTTCTTAGTTATGAATTTTGGATGAAATGAGCTACAACTTGGAAAACCATAATGTGTTCCTGATGTATCTCAAAGATCAGTGATAAAATCTACTTATTGTTAGTTTGTGCTTTGTCAACTTTTCTCCTGGAGAAATTGGATTTTTGGCCAAGAAAGTCTATCCCATATTCTTTCTCCAAAAGCAAAGCAGGAAGTAGCTAGAAGGTAGATAAAAGTCAGCCCCAGCCATGGTGGAAAGACCAGAGAGCCTAGACTAGAGGAAATTCTGGAGCTGAGTCCACTGAGTTCACAGAATAAGTCAAGGTCACTCTACTCAAGTGGTTAGCTAAGAAATCTTCTACTGCAGATACAGAGTGATCAAAAATTACCAAATTCAGAATGGCGTGTGTTGGGGCTGGGGGTGGTGGTAGAGGGTTCAATGTAAAACCAGAAGTAACCAAGTTGTATACCAAAGAAGGCAAATGGGAGATCAGACCCTCTTCCCTGGGGCAAGAGAGGAAAGGCAGAAAAGGGATTGTATATTTCCTGCACAACATCCTTGAGAAAGTGTGAATCTTCTGTCAGTTCATATAAATTCCAAATATCTCTCTACATCTTTTAGGTTGGTAAGATTCCTCAAATTAACAAGAACAAGGGACGATCTTTGATTGTAAACTTGGAGGAAGCTGTGGGAATAGAGGTGGAAAAAGTAAAATCTACCAGTATACTTTTAGGAATGCCCATAAAATGAACCCAAGCAAATGATGCTTCTTTTTGTAAATACTGCACACCACATCAAGCCTTTTATTTCTATTTTAACCAAAAATATGGCATAAAACATTCAGAGATCTTAAAGGGAGCTTTCATAAATATATTGCAACTTGATGTGAACCTAGTGTCAGTCAGAAGCCCTGGTCTAGGAGGTACACAGCCCACATCCAGTATTTTGCTATTTTCTTCTGGGATCTCTACACCCTCCCTGCTGCCTAGATGCAACTGTTTGATCTGAGGGCTGTGTGGACACGTGAGAGGCATCTAGCTTTCTTTCTCTTCATCTGCCTCTTGCCTGTTAAGATTAGGGGGAATCTGAATTTAAATGAGAATTGTAAAAGTGGCTGAAGCTGGTCCGAGCTGGGGTTTTCCATGGGAATGTCAGCACTGAAGAAGTTGGCCGGATCAAAGCCACAGTCTGTGTTCCACAGGAGCTTTTGAAAACTATTTATAATAAAACAAGTGGAGGAAAAATCCTCCTTGTGCCAGACTGCAGGCTGCTGCTGCTTAAACACACATCAAGGCAAAGCCGTAAAGCTTACAGTTAGCCCAGATACCAGGCCAGGAACTGCAGCCTCTCTTTGAATTTTTTTTATCCACTTCTTCCCAAAGGAATGAGGTTGCCAACCAAAAAGTTGCACCTGATCCTCTCAGCTCTCTTTGAAGATGCTTGCTTGCCCAGTTAACGTTGCTATTGTCTACAGAAGTTGTACCATGGGATGAGGAGAGGTGACTTAGGAATAGGTTTAAACTAGGAGAAAATGCTTCATAACTGAGTTCAGTCTTCCGCTATGAGGAGAGCACCATAAGATGGGGGATGTAAGAGAGATATTTAACCAACACCTTCTGCTTCTGGCTATTTTGCCCCTTTGCTTTTATTCCTGAAGAGTTTGCAAAGGTTTTCTCCACCATCATAACCTAGATCATCTTCTATTCATCTGGATATCAGAGAATCCAAGAGGGTTAGAGGAAATGTTCCTTCTCAGTGCCTTCCAGATAAGACATAGACTACAAAACCCAGGACATTCTGTTCTGCTGCAGTGCAAGTGTTGGAAACTAAAATTAGTAATTAGTATGGCAATGTCATGGGGAATGATGTTGGTGAAAGGCAAGAGTCAGGTGGGTGTATATTTGATTTTGATTCCTGGCCTCCTCACTCAGAGGCAAGGAGAGGTGTAAAATAGCAAGAGTAGAATTATCATCTTCAGGAGGAAACACAAAGCTTCCGTTCAGCTGTCTCTTCAATTATGCTGGAAGGAATGTAAGAGCCCAGGCCACCACTGTAGGGCTCGGAACTCCAGGTATCTCACGTTGCTCACTCTTTTGCCCATCTTAAGGGAAGCCTTACTATTGCAGACCTCTCCACATCCACCGATGCTGCTCTAATTAAAGGATTGTCAATATTTTGACTGTATTCACTTTTGCTGATTTTAAATATCCACTGAGGCAGCTTTTAACAATGCTGAGCTGTCTGCCTGGGCCATCTAAATTAACTCTCCAGGTATGCGTCATCGTAACATCATAATCATCTTTTTTGTTGTTTGTTTTTTAGTGCTTTCATTACAAGGGTTAATTGGAGTGGTCTCTTTCCCTAAACTCTATTATTTTTTAATGTGCAATTTCTCAGGAAACACATTGCTTTGTGGGAGAAAATGTCTGTATTCTCATTCCATTTAATTTCTCATCACCAGCTTTACATATGTTTCCATTGAAATTATCAATAGCCATAACTTTTGAATGAATGTTGTATGTCAGGTACTACTCTCAGCACAGTATATACATTATTTCATTTAATTCTTGTATATCCATCTCAGGAAGCAACCAGAAATTTTAGGGAATGTTTTCAATATCACAGAGCTTGAGTAACTGGCATAGTCAGGATTTGGAGTAGGCCAGGATGGACTAGGCTATAAATTATCAATGGAAACAGTATCATCTTTAGGTTTGGATAAAAATGAGACACAATAAAACAGACTTTAAACCTGGAAGATACTTGATGGCCACTCAAAATATGATGCAAATCTCCAGCATCAGCCACCTTGGAGCCTGTTCAAATGCAGATTCTCAGGCCCTATGCAGGCCTAGTGAATCATAATTTTATTATCTTGTTCAGTTTTCAATATGGACCCTGGGAACATCTGAGAATACAAAATTATTTCAGAGAGTCGTGAATTCAAAGAAACAGCAGATATTTTCTGAGGAATGAATATGTCTTGAGAATTCTATTTTCGTAAAAGTATAAAGATACATTTGAGTCATTTCAATGCATATTTATACGACAATAGTTCTGAACCCAAATAAAGTGGTTTTTTTACTATTGTTCTATATATTTTCTTATGTAATGGATACTAGAAGTAGTCGTATACAGAGACTTGGGTGGTGTGTGTTTGTTTGTTTTTAAGACGGAGTCTTGCTTCTGTTGCTCAGGCTGGAGTGCAATAGCACAATTTCGGCTCGCTGCAACCTCCACCTCTTGGGTTCAAGCGATTCTCCTTCCTCAGCCTCCCGAGTAGCTGGGATTACAGATGGTTGCCACCACACCCAGTTAATTTTTGCATTTTTAGTAGAGATGGAGTATCACCATGTTGGTCAGGCTGGTTTCGAACTCCCCAAGTGCTGGGATTACAGGCGTGAGCTACCACGCCTATCTTTTTTTTTTTTTTTTTAATTAAAAGGGATATTCACAGTTTAAAATTTAGGAAAAACAGATGTATTTCAAACTCCTACCTGATGTTGGCACTTTCTTTTCAATATCCCTAACAAGGTGTCACTTAGTTTGTATTTGAGGATTGCTATTGAGAACCATATTTCTCATCAGGCAGCTGATTAATTTCGTTAGAAGATCTATTTTTTTAGAGTTATTTTAATGTTGTGTTTAACTATACCATAATGGAGTTCAGGATACATTATGCCAAAATATGGCACCGTGACATACTGAAAAATGGCAGAAGCAGATGGACTCTCTGACTTCCTATCCTTCTTCCCTGATGTGGGTCATAAAACCTAGGAAGGATTTTCTGCTCTTGCCCTGAAGGAGTTCATAAGACCTTTGTGTGAGAGATGTCTTCCCTATACCCCGAGCAAAGGACCGTAGTCTGATATCTCATCTCTGAAGATGAATGGATGACACAGAAGACTCTGAATGCATGGGCCTCTCCAAGCTTCTCCCAATACGTTACTATTAAACCATACTCTTTACCCTATCATATTTCTCCACCACTCTCTACTCTCCGTCAAACCTGCTATAAAATATACTCAGGTTTAACTGTTTCTTTGGGTCTTCATTTCCTTATGAAGATTCCCATGATGTGTAAATATTATGGTAAATAAATCTGTCTGCTTTTATCTTGTTAATCTCTCTTGCTATATATATCATATTACACATATCAATATATATAATATATATAAATTATTATTATTATAGGGATCTCAGCCATGAACCTAGGATGGGTAGAGCAAACGATATTTTTTCTCTCCTACAACCTCATTGTAGTAGTTTCAGTTTCTAGAGCTAAAGATAATTAGAAGCCCAATCCCATATTATGTCTTCAAATACTCAAAGACATAATATGTCTCTTTTGGTCTAAACATTATAATTAGCTCTTTCAACTTCTAATCATTTGACATGATTTCCAAATACTGAGAGTTTCCTTTCTTTTAGTTTTTGCCCCCTTAAAATGCAGTACAAAAAAAGACCACTCAATCCTTAAAATGGGACTTTTGCCAGGAGAGCTACAGATGTTACCTTTCTTGTTTGAGGTGATACATGTCTGTACTAGGTTACAATTTGAGATATCCTCTTGAAACTTACAATTAACTAAATAGCCTAGAACTTTTAACTGTTATACTGCTGGATCCTCAGTATCTTCCAACTGGTGTAGTTGATTTGATTCTTTTAAACCTAAGCATAAGATTTTACATTTGGCCCTGTATATTGCAACAGGTTGATTTGGGTCTATTATTTCAAAACTGAAGTATTTATTTCATTTTGTTCCTATTCCAATTTGTTATCTTTCCCTAAACTTTTGTTCCCTGAAAAATGAAAATATAAATGAAATGAATTCCTATTAATGTGTTTTTGTTAACTCCTTCTTGTGACTATCTTCTTAACACTAAAAATTGAGTAATGCATTCTAGAATTTGTCAGGAGTCAAGCAGACGATTACCAACCTGTAACCTCCTAATGATTGCATCCTTACCATGTAGACACCAGTCTTCTGGTACTTCACCCATTCATAACTGATATAGTTTGAATATGTGTCCCCACACAAATCTCATGTTGAATTGTAATCCCCAGTATTGGAGGTGGGGCCTGGTGGTAGGTAATTGGATCATAGGGATGGATTTCTCATGAATGCTTAAGCATCATCCCCTTGATGCTGTCTTTGCCATAGTGAGTGACTTCTCATGAGATCTGGCTGTTTAAAACCGTGTGGCACCTTGTTCTCTCTCTCTCTCTCGTTCCTGCTTTTGCCACATGACAGCCTG
>NW_012106030.1:4733330-4735052 GCF_000951045.1 Mandrillus leucophaeus | reverse complement strand
TTTGAATTTCCCAAGTATAATGAGAATTCTTGTCTCCTGTTACCCAGATTTTCAGTGTGGATGACTTCTGAACCCCATCACTCCAGTCGGGTGCACTTATTTTCAGAGGAGTGTTAGGTGGGTACTACACTTCCGGAGTTTCTAGGGAGAAAAGTATTTGTTTTCCTTGAGGCTAAAGACTTAATTTGTTACTTAGTTTTTCACTAACTTCATGAATCTAAGACCTAGGGCAGAGAACAGAAAAAGTGATTCCATTCAGTGAAATGGGCAAATGCACCAGAATAAGAAATAGTGTTAAAATGTTGGATGTGCTCCCCAAAGCAAGCAATGCTATAATTATCATAATAGTCTACCTCTCTCATATTGCTGTGAAGTATAAAACACAGCAATGTACCTACCTTTAATTAGTAGTATTTAGTATTTTTTATGCCCCCTGAACATGGTACTCAGATGACCATATATTAGCATATAATTTCCATATTATATACCTTAAGGTATTTGGTTTTATTGCTGTTACCTTTTGTGGCCCTATTTCAGTAATGACTCTACTGGAATACAAAGATATTTCTGACTCAATACACTTTACAATCTTGGGAGTTTCACAATGGAAAGTTCTGTTTAAACATAAAATTCTTCCAAAAACTGTGCATTCTGAATATGGTCAATGGGCATAGGTTCTTATCTGGCAAATCTCTAATAGGTGCCCAAGTAAAAGTATTTAATTTCATTCTCAGCTCAATAAAGATATATTTTATAAGTAAAGCTTGAGGTATAAATTGTTTCATGTTTGCTTAAAAGAAAGTTGCACACACAATTTAAGGAATCTTACTGGTCTATCAGCAGCTAAAGGTCCCAAGAAAGAAAAATAACAGCTGCAGCTAGAGAATTTGGAGAAAGGTCAGAGGTCAGTGGCTGCATCTGCATTCACTGGGAGACAGAGAGGAAAAATAAAGGGGCTCTCTTTGTGGCAAGTCTGCACTATTTTAGAAAGTGCAGATACTGACTTAATTATCAATGTTCCCTTTTGCTCTGGGGTGCTGCGGCAGGCTATAAATCAATACCTAAGGTCACATTGTTAAAAGCATGAAAAAACTCACTCTTTCTCGCACTTGGGAGCATTGTTTTCTGCTTCTTTCTCAGCGTTACTAGCGTTCGATATCAGGTGGAAACAGAGGGCTGGAGTCATTACAGAGGAAATCAGAACTATGAAAGCTGATGTGTGAAGCCGGGCCCTCTGAGCTCCAGACAACTCTCTAACTGTGTCCAATCTCCCGTCATTACTTGATTGTTTGTTGTTGATTAGTTTATTTGTAATCCTTACACCCAATTCTTAAGCCTAATTCCATAAATAAATGTTACCATGAATTCTGTGCTAATTTGAAACTAAAGCAAACCTTCTCTTTTTTTGTAATTCAAAAATAATTTCAATGTAATGTGTTTGGGACTGCTTATGTATTTTTATTCATTTCTCTGTCCACATGCTATTAAATTTCCTACAACTGATTTTATAAAGGCAGGAAGTGTTGTAAAAACGGTTGCTACTCCTTTTATTGGCAACTGCCTTTGTAAACCTAGAGAGACTATAATATCTGAATAAGGTAATATACAAAATGAGAAAATAGTCATTGCTAGGTAAAGCATTCTTAAAATAGCTTACCTTGATGATCTGAAGAGTCAGCAAGGATTTCTGATTTGTATGCATCAAAGGGAATCTATTTGAGA